>NW_028281092.1:600000-900000 GCF_059751285.1 Brachycentrus maculatus
CGCACCGGTGTGGTAGACAGGAGGAGTGGACTTTTCACGGAGCCAGGCTCTGATGTATCCATCTCTCTTAGCAAGGCGATGGAACTAGGTCTGATCGTAGACATCGAAGGTGCCGGATTCTCCCTGTACGACGCGTTAGCTATGGAGTTCTACGACGTAGAAAAGTCCAAGTTCAAGCACCCCGTTACTGAGAGACCCCTGACCCTCAAAGAGGCCGTCGCGGAAGATCTGATCAGTCCCGAGTTGTCGTTAGTCAAGCACATCCAAGCGAGCAAGTATGTTAAGTTACCTGAAGCAATAAAGGCCAAGTTGATTGACGAGAATATAGGGTGTTACAATCTGCCAAACGGTAATTCCATCAATCTGATTGAGGCCAAACTTAGGGGCCTGATAGTGACTAGCGGTAGGAATATCTCCATAGAGGAAGCGGTCAGGAACGGGCTCTTCAGACCCGACACCGGTAAATTCGTAGACCCCAGGTCAGGCGACTTCTTAGATCTTAATGCGGCAATTGCGAGTGGTTTCATAGATCCGGACACTACGGCTCTCAAAGACCCCGTTACAAACAAGCTTAAATCTCTGTCGGCAGCTATCGAAAATGGTGACATTGACGTCACCAAGGGTAGGGTGTTAGACTCCAAGATGAAGCGAGCTTACAATTTAGACGTAGCGTTAGACAAAGGGCACTTGGTGACCGTTTTGAAGCCTTTGACTTCTTCCCGCGGCATTCGCAGAGCTTCTATAGATTACACTAGAGAAAAGGAGCCCGTTTTGAGAGAGTTCACGCTAGACGAGGCTCTGCGCTTCGAGTTTATAGATCCGAAAACGGCCGTTGTCAAAGATCCTCAGACCGGCAAGTTTAGAACTCTACAAACGGCTATTGACGAAGGCGCGGTCGATCTAAACAGCAAGGCGGCTCTCGATCCTCAATCGGGCCGGTCCAAAGCCGCGTGCGTCGTATTCGAGAACGGTCTCATCGTCTACTATCGCGAACCTCTGTCCTTTGAGCGGGCGATCGAAACGAAGGTCCTGGACGTCCAGACGGCCCGGTTTACGAATCCGCGAACCGACGAGGTGCTCTCGGTCAAAGATGCGGCCATCTTGGGCCACGTCGATCCGGACACGGCGCTGATCAGGGACAATCTCAAAAAGAAGCTGGTTAAACTGCCGGAGGCGTTCCGCAAAGGGCTGATGGACGCGGAGAAAGGGAATATTCTGGATACAAAGACGTCGAAACTGCATCCGCTGTCGGCTGCGATCGAGAGCGGTTTGCTCATGACGCCGGAAAGGAGCTTCACGCTCGGAGAGTGCCTGGAGTTCGGCATCTATAACCCGACGACTGGCGGGTTCTGCGATCCCTTCATCACGACAAGTGTCATGGACCGCAAGCGGTTGACGTTGACGGAATGCATCGACCGGGGTATCGTGGACCCGTCCAGCACGGTGGTGAAGGACCCGGAGAGCGGTCACATAGTGCCGCTGCAGCGAGCCATGAGCGCGCAGCTCGTGGACCCCGTGGGCGGGCGGCTGGTCGTCGACCCGGCCAAGGGCATATCGATCGACTTTGTCAAAGCACAGGCCAAGGGGTACATATTGGCTGCAGAAACTAGGGTGAGTCACTCTCCATTCTCTATTCTTCACTCTCTTATTACTTTTATTACTCTCGTCTCTTCCATCGCATCGCAACAGCACATATCGCTCACTCCTTTCAAGAACGTCATAAATCAAAAAACTTGATTTTTCAGTAGAACGTTTTTAAAGTTTAAAAATATAATACAATGTATTAAAAATAAACATCAAGCCACTTATTGAACTTTTTACTGTGCAACAGATCTTTCGAGGTAAAACCTGAAAGTTTTTTCTCCAATTCAAAAATATTTTATATATTTTAAAAAATAATTAAACAATGCCTTTTCTTCATAATGCAAAAACAACACTTTCTGCCCTGTAGCGGGTGAATATTAAGTTTAAAATATGCCGTTTTTGCTGGGATATATTTTAGTACATTTTCTGGGCATTCCGAAAACATGTACAACTGAAAATTGACGATTTTTGATTTATGACGTTCTTAAAAGGAGTGAGCGATATTTTTTTTTCCATTTTTTTTTTATTGAATTTTTAAACTGAATGATGGTTATGGATTTTTTTGAATCCGCTTATTATTATCGCTTGATCCTTTCGAATTTTTGGATTCCCCGGACCGTGACTGATTTTTCTGTTGTTATCAATTGGACGATCTCGTTCCTAACCGCATGATGCCGGAATTTGTGTTCAATATTGCGAAATACATTCATGTAAGCCTCCATTCTATGACAAAGATGGCTTCAAACTTGACGGACGGTTTGTTTTTCAATCATTTTAATACTAAATGGACCATTTAGTCAAGATTTTTTAGTGATATCTCCAACATAGATGAAGAAGTAAATGGAAGTCTGGGTATTTACACGAATTATGACCTGTTATAGGCTGGTTCAAGTCATCGCTTTACACACATGTAAAATTCACCATTCTACCCACGATTGACAACCACACTACTCAAATTTTACGAGTTATATATCGCTCACTCCTTTCAACAACGCCATGTATCAAAAAACTTGATTTTTCAGGAGATCGTTTTTAAAGTTTAAAACTATAATAGAATGTATTAAAAATAAATATCAAGCCACTTTTTGAACTTTTTACTGTGCAACAGATCTTTTTAGGTAAAACCTGAAGGTTTTTTCTCCATTTGAAAATATTTAGTATATTTTAAAAAATAATCAAACAATACCTTTTCTTCAAAATGCAAAAACAACACTTTCTGCCCTGTAGCGGGTAAATATTAAGTTAAAAATATGCCGCTTTTGCTGTGATATGGTACATTTTCTGGGCATTCTGAAAATTTACAATTTTTGATGTATGACGTTGTTGAAAGGAGTGAACGATATATGCTTCAATTGAAGACCTGTATGCTAAATTATTGACGACATCTTTGAATGAAATTAATAAGTTTTTAGTAGCAGAATCTTACATACATTTCATAAAGGTTTTTGCTGGTAAAAACTTAGTAATTTCAATCATAGATGACGCCGATGAAGTAGCATACAGACGATCTTTTCAATTGAAGCATAAATATAACTTGGGTTATAAAGTCAATCGTGGTTAGAATGGTGAATGTTACACAGTATATAAAGTGATCGCTTAAATCAGCCAATGACAGGTCATAATTCCTCTCAATGCCCAGACTTCTATATTCTTCTTCATCTATGTTGAGATATCAATACAAAATCTTGATATATATTACTCCTTGTCGAGCAAAATCCAAAATAGTCGACAAAAATTTTCACGCACTTAAAATTTTGTCAAAAAATTAACATTTTGTATGAAAATGATGCGTAAAATGAACTCTCTTGTCATGTTTACATCAAACGACCCTTGAATTTTTGATTTTTAATTTTAAATGGTCGAAATCGGTGGAAGTGTTATGATTTGCTTAAAATATTGAATGTGTTCATTTTTTTACCATATATCATACTCATCATTCATTTAGAAAATAAAAACATTGGCAAAACACGCATTGTATTGTATTTTTTAATTACAAAAAAACCACTTTTGAAACACTAATAAAATAATAATAATAATAATAAAACCCTTATCCACACCTAATGGTGCATAGGGCACTGCGTCGTATAAACGCAGTGTTATCTTGATCGTTCACACATGAAGGAAAGGCGATCAGCCCTCCGCTTCACGTACCAGTCCAGGGTAGTATTGAATAAATATTACAGTGAAAAAATCACTTATATTTATTTTACCCCCCTTGGGAATCGAACCCGGGACCTCCAGAACGGTAGCCGAGCGTCCTGACCATTACGCTACGGAGGCGGACTCCTAATAAAAAGAACTATAAAATATTTATAATTAAAATGTGACATTCTTTTAAAATCAAAATAAATATTTTATTATACCTTGATTATAATGTCTACCGGTTTCGAAGCTAACCGCTTCTTTATCAAGATAATCACAATTGATCAGTCTTTTTCAAAACTATATCGTCCGCCTCCGTAGTGTAATGGTCAGCACGCCCGGCTACCGTTCTGGAGGTCCCGGGTTCGATTCCCAAGGGGGGTAAAATAAATATAAGTGATTTTTTCACTTTAACATTTATTCAATATTATTACCCTGGACTGGCACCTGAAGCGGAGGGCTGATCACCTTTCCTTCGTGTGTAAACGATCAAGATAACACTGCGTTTATATGACGCAGTGCCCTATGCATCATTGGGGTGCGGATAAGGGTTTTATTTATTTTATTATTTCAAAACGGCAAATGAAAGGCATTAATTTAAGAAACATTTGTCGATATTGATAGTTTTTTTAAAAATAAAACTATTTTGAAAAATACATTTGATGTCGGGTTTTGCCACTGTGTTCCGAGTTAGGGTCATTTATGATTTTGTGTTTTATTTATATTCTATTGCCTCGTATGTTTAGAGCAGGCTGTTTTATTACCTGTTTTATTTTATTATTACTATTATTATATTTTATTACCTGGTAAATCTCTTTACACATGTATTGTAGTTTAAATGTTAGAAGCCTTCCGTGTTATTTCTCTTACCCCTGATTCGTGATCTCTGGGTGTCTATTTCAACCGAATATCAAATTGTCTCCATTTATATTTTTGATACATATTTACTGCCACCTACATTTACGAATACGGCAGAAGCTGCTATGGATGAAGAAGAATTTTAGCTTGAGTTTTTCTGTACACAGTTTATTTAGTATTTTTCCTATGTGAATTCCATCGTAAAATAATGTATTTTTCTTAACAAATTGAGTATGTTCACAATGTGAATTCTATCATATATTTTTTTAAATAAATTCAATATGTTCACCCTGTGAATTCTATCATTAAATTTATTCTTTTAATAGATTCATTATGTTCACATTTTATATTTTCTTGTAAAATAATGTTTTTTGCAAATTCAGTACGTTCACACTATGAATTCTTTTGTAAAATAATGTTTTTTTTATAAATTCCGTATGTTCACACTATGAATTCTGTCGTAAAATAATGTTTTTTACATATTCAGTATGTTCACACTGAATTCTGCTGTAAAATACTGTTTTTTTAACAAATTCAGTATGTTCACACTGTGAATTCTTTTGTAAATAAATGTTTTTTTTATAAATTCAGTATGTTCACACTATGAATTCTGTCGTAAAATAATGTTTTTAACGAATTCAGTGTGTTCATAGTATGAATTCTGTCATAAAATAATGTTTTTTTACATATTCAGTATGTTCACACTGAATTCTGTTGTAAAATACTGTTTTTTAACAAATTCTGTATGTTCACACTGCGAATTCTTTTGTAAAATAATGTTTTTTACAAATTCAGTATGTTCACACTGTGAATTCTTTTGTAAAATAATGTTTTTTACAAATTCAGTATGTTCACACTGTGAACTGTGAACTCTGTAGTAAAATAATGTTTTAAATATCAAATTTACAATGTTTCACAGTGAGCTATTTTTTAAAAAAATAAGCTGTTAAGATATTTATCTATATTATCATCAAAGACGATGTTTTCACTACCCAAAGTTGATATAGATGATAGAAAAATATGTTGAAAACAGACCCCCATTGATTACGAATTCTGGAGTAATATTCTTCTATACTATACGCACTTATATATGTATTGAATACTGATTGTCCTTCCTTTCGTAAATAATTTAAAAAAAAACTATCAGTTCTTAAATGTCAAATTAAAACACAAATTATAATAATAATATATTATAACACGTTATTCAAATTGTATTGCACTTATCCAGGTTGTATTTTGCACCCTTTCCGATATAATATTCTAAAGTCTATATTGGCGTGTTTCGCAACTCAAATATAAGAAAAACACAAAATCTTTGCATGAAACTGATCAACCAACCCTCCTGATATTGCCGTAGCATCGAATAATAATAATAATAATAATTGTACCCCCACCGCTTACCAAGGAATGAACAGCTATTTGAACCAAACACTCGCTTGCATTAAAACATCCATGCCATGAAACCGAAACACGTGCCGACATTAAAACATTGATTTTACACAACTGAACACGTGTAAACACAAAAACATCCATTTCACAAAACTGAAACACGTGTTGACATTAAAACATTAATTTCACAAAATTGAAACACGTGTCGACATTAAAACATTTATTTTCATTCATAAAATAGGTAAAAAGAGCACTGCTCTGATCAATGCAGGATTGATCGCAAACTACACTATGTGAGGTGATCAGTCTGTCGCTTCAGGTGGTATAGATCTAGGGTTCACAATATTTACGCTATAAACACTATACTTACCTGGCCGGGAATCGAACCCAGAGCTTTGTTCTCTGCAACACACTGGGTTTATACAATTTCTCAATTTTTTCAATGAAAATTCATGTAAAAAATCTTTGTTTTAACCATTTTTTTCAATAAATTGAATATCTCAAATACTGGTTCAAAACAAAGTTTTTAAATTTTTAATTTATTTTGTTGTTTAAAGTTTTAAATTCGATTGTTAGATACATTTTTGAGTTTTCTTATTGTCGGTGGTAGACTCAGTGAAAGGGACAAATTAAAATTGTCACCAAAATAAAGTAACAAGAAAAACATTAAAAATAAATAAAACTCTTCTATAAGACCACTTTAAAAAAAGTTTATTAACGTAAACATGACTAGTTTCGAGAACTGCAGATGTTTTCATAAACAGGTGAAAATACACACTGTATTTTTACCTGTTGATGACAACATCTGTAGTTCTCTAAACTAGCCGTGTTTACGTTTATACTACTTGTTACAATATAATACTCAAGTGGTAAAAAACAATTAAAATTCAATCATGTCTTACCACGAGTGAATGCCGAAACTATAAATTACAAAAGTAAACATTCATTTGCCAAAATTAAACATCACTGAATATCACAGACAAACAAACAGATTGAACACGCTCCTTATCATTCATCGTTCACTTTGTGTAATACCACTTTAAAAAAACAACGATGATGAATGATAAGGAGAGTGTTATGGTGGGGACTGACCCGAGCCATTTGGTCGTAACGTAACACGTTACGATGCGAGCATTCGTATAGTCAGTACAGCGAGCCGAGCGCTCCATCCATAGTTTCGGATGCTCGCAGCGTGCGATGTTACGACGTTACGTTACGACGAAATGCTCCGGTCAGTCCCTACCATTATATTACCATACCACAAAGTCAACGATCCTTTTAACGTACAAAACAAATTGAAAGCTGTTCATTCTTGGGTACAGATCAGTCACTCAATGAAGGTTTTCTCATTACAGCGATACAAAATGCCTGCGACGCTAGCCAACCTCGATATAACACATGTTAGACTAGCTATCGAGAGTATTCCCCGCCTGGAAATGCGAGCAAAAGATCAACCGCTCTGCCATCAGCCCTTTCTTAGCGCGTACCATGCTTTTTGACCACAGAATCAAAGTCTTTTTGACCCCGAACCTTCGTCTTTCATATCCCAAACCATAGTGTCTTTATTCCCTAACCAAAAGTCTTTTCAATCCCATTCATACCTTTAATACTTACATTATATTCATCCAACCCTTATATTTATATTTTGATTTATTCAGGATTGATAAAAACAACTTTTTTCGGTATTTCTCTCCTCTTCTGTTGCCGGGCGGTTATAACATCAACCACGACCCTAATAAGTTACTAATTAGGGTCGTATTAGGTCACCCTAATTAGTTTACTAATTAGGGACGTATTAGGTCACCCTTATTAGTTAACTAATTAGGGACGTATTGGGTCACCCTAATTAGTTTACTAATTAGGGTCGTATACTAATCACAAGAAACCGCAAACCCGATTTCAATAAGTACAATGTTTTTTGGCATTTCTCGCGCTCTACCTAAAGTAATCAAATAGAATCTTGTAAGCGTCTCTTGCTCTCTACCAACAGTGTGTAAAAGACGCTTTTAAGCGTTCAACGTAAACAATGGGTTAAAACACAGACTCAGTTCTTAAAAATGTATTATTTATTACCTTTTGTTTTATCACATTATGTGATTAAAAAAACAAGGTTTCCATATTAAATATCTTTGATCTTTGAAATACATTCTTAACTCATTCGAAATTTAATGAGAAACTTTGATTAACAATTTTCCGTAATAATAAAAACATTGGCTTTCAAATCTAGTTCTGAATCTTTACAAATTTGTTTTAGCAGAGCTTCTTGTTTCTATATGAATAACAAAGTTAAGACAGCGATTATGACAGCTGTTTGAAAAAAGCTTTTTTTATGTGTTTTTAAAATAATTCCTCTAAACCCAAATCCTGCTAGATACTAACAATATTCTACCACGGAATCACCCATCATTGGCTTCATTCATACTACATTGTGATAGAACCATACTGTTTTATGCTCTTCCGTGATATTAAAAATTGTTGGGATTACTTTGTTTGAGACCATGATTTCTGTGGTTTAAAACAAAGTAATTTTTTAAATTATGTACTTGCCATAAAAAACCATTATATTTTAGTTTTTTTTTATTAAATTTACTTTTTTGATAATTTTTAACTGTAGCGTAAAAAATAGTTCTGTTATAAAATCACTATATATCTTTTTTATAACTTCATTATACTGTCTAATTATATGACATTATAATTAAATTATAATAAAGATGTTTAGTGATTTTATAACAAGTTTATTTTTTAAGTTATAAAATCACTAAATTAGTCTTTTAAATATTAATTATAAAATATTAAATATTCATAAATTATGTAGAATTATTGGGATTTAATTTATTTATTTATTTTTTAACTAAATAATATTAGGTTAGGTTAGGTTTTGACACAAATTTTTGTTTTATTAATTTTATAAAATTTTGGCACAAAATATCGGCAAAACGTTTCCATTTTATTTTTATTTTACTCAGTTTAGTATCGCGGAAGATTTGCGAGCAGTATGAGCGAGTGCAAAATTAACAAAAGTGGTCTGAAACAATGTAATTTTGAGTTACAAAATGGCTCGTGGTATCGATATTGAAGTGTCCCTCTGTCCCGTGATCCCGGCTTGAGTTCCCCGTCACGATTCATTCACATAACCCCGGCATTGCATGCCAGACGTGGTCGCTGTCCGTACGGAAGGACTCGAGTGATTAACCGCATACATAAATATGGTGGAATGGTCTCACTTTATGGTACAAGTTCAAATAAGAACAAAGAAAAAAGGTAGTATTCCCCTTATTTATTTGTTAAATTAATGTTTTATTTTTAAATCTAACAACCATGTGTTTTGTCACTTCGGACATCACCTCTTGTGTGCTGTGAACATATATTTATTTTAGATTTTTTTAATACTTGATTTATTTTTAAAACGTTTTTTTACTGTTTCAGGTTTTATCTTTTTTAATGTAAAAAAAAGATTTTTAATATATATTTTTTTAATTAATTAAAATGATCTAACAGCATTCGAATAACGCTCCTTAACACATGTTTTTTTTTTTAAATATTAAAATAATCTAGTTTATTTATTCATTATAAATAATCATGAAAATAATCCGATTAATCTTAGTTTAATTTGATTCATATTTTGATATTTATAGTTGCAATTTTATATTTAAAAAATGCACTTTTTTTAAGAAATAATTTAAAACATTGTACCATATTTGATTTATTTAATTCATGCATTTTCTAGCTTGCTTTATCGGCTTTTACTGTGTATGGCTTCATTTTTCAGTGTCGGTTTTCTTCATCCATGCTATGTATCATTTGTCGTTGTCTCGAAGTGGTCGCTGAAAAGTATCTGGCTTGTCTCTGTCGTATTTGTTTTCAGGAAGTGCTTTTGTCATCGGAGTAGCGTTGTCCTTTGGTGCTTTTTTCGTTGTTCTTTTATCCTTTACTGTGCATCATTTGTCATCTCTCGAGCTAAGCATGTGTTTGATTCATTCTCCGTGGGAACGAGAACTGCTTTTCCGATATATGTGGTGTTTATTTTTCTTTGTTTACAAACCAATGCCCTTACCATTCAATATTCTTTTCCGTCAATAATATTTTGTGCATTCAAATAATAAATTTAAAAACTTTGTTTTATACCACTCCATATTTACATATAAGTGGTATTAAACAATGTTTTAAATACAACTGAATACATCAAATATATTTGTTTTATTTACTACAAAAAAAAATAAAAAGAGAGAGATTCTTTTTTTGATTTATAATATTTTTTGTAAATTAAAAGTACATTTTTAATTATTTTTTTATACTTAAATCTGTCATTGACAACAAAAGTTATTATGTTAAAGGCATTGTTATCTTTCGAAATAATTCAAATATATACTTAGGTCAATTGTATATTTTCTTTGTTTAATACCACTAGATTTGAAATTTATTTAAAACCTATTCTGTATTTTGAATTCATTACAAAAAGAAAAGATTGTTGCTTTAAAACTATTTGAAATCAAAATAAATTTTAATAAAGAGTGGTATTAAACAAAGTTTCTCATCAAAATTGTGGAAAAATAACAGGTTTATTTTTATTGTTGCATTATTTGGAAAATATATTTCAGGCTATAATATTTTTGATGTTTCAAATGGAATTGGGATAAAAAACTTTTTTTAATTTTCAATTTTCAAAATCACCGTTCGTTCGGTTTGAAACACCAAATTCAATGTTTATTTTACCAATATTAAATAATAATTAAAATGTATCAAATTGTCTTTTTTTTTCAATTTAAAATCTTTTATCTAACTCAATTTTCTGTAATAGATGTGGTATAAAACCACTTTAATTAATTTCATATGAAAATCTTAATTTTTTTACATTAATTTTGAATTATTTGATACTTTTTGTGTAAAAATGTGTATGTTTAATAGATTGATATTGTGTTTTCGAGCATGTTTTAACCCGACTAGTATTTCTACTCTTTTTGAAGAAATAAAATGTATAAAGGTCTTCAAAATTCTATTCATTTTGTCTTGTAATTTTTCATAAAATGTATATTTCTTTCAAATACAAATTCATAAACATTTTGTAAATTATTTTCAGTGGTTTTATGGGTCAATTATTCCGTGATTTTAAACTCGGCCTCCTTTCAAATTTGAATCTTGACAACGATACCTTTTCGGGGTAAAATCCAGTATTTATATACAAATATTTGAATATAGATTTTTTAGTCATTTTTAGCCATTAGGAAAGTGTTTCCCGTATGCATATAAAGATTACAGCTCTTATTATTTATAATTACTTAATTCTCGTTATTGAAAGCCTGTCTCTGTAGTGTAGTGGTCAGCGCATTAGGCTACTGTTCTGGAGGTCCTGGGCTCAATTCCCACATCCAAGATAAATAACTGATTTTTCGCTCTTATATTTATACTTCTTATATTTATTATCAATAAAATTAAGAAAGGTGTGTTGAGATGGTTTGGACATGTGGAGCGTATGAGTGAAGAAAGAACGGTTAAACAAATTTATGGGGCGAATGTAGTTGGAAAAAGAAGCAGAGGACGACCGAGGAAAACTTGGCACAATCGGGTATGTCAAATACTTGAAAGCGGCCGGGTCAGGAGTCGTAATAATCGTCGGGTATGTATGAGGAGATGCATGAATGTAGAAGAGGCAAAGAATGTTTGCAAAGACAGAGTGGTGTGGCGTTCGATTCTCTCTGCCTACCCCTGCGGGAAAGCGGCGTGATGGTTAGTTAGTTTTTTTTTTCTTCATAAGATATCATTCTAGACTGCTACCTGAAGCGCAGGACTGATCACCTTGCCTTCATGAAATCAACATTCAACTTGATATTGCATCAATTTGATGCAGTGCCCTATGCACCATTTTTTTGAGTTTTAATATAATGGTTAGTTAGTGTAGGAGGAAAACATTAGAGGTCGTCAGCTTGCCAGATGTCACTGGTTCGATTCCCACTCCTAAAAAAATCCTATAATTTTTAGGATTTTTCCGGAATGTGTTTTTGGTGAGAGTATTTTAATGTTTTTAATGTTTTAGATTTAAAATAAACCCTGATGATGACAAGGTTCTTGTCGAAACCGGTAGGTTAAATTGATATGATAAAAAAGTGGTTAAAACAAAGTTATTTAATTTTGTAAAGTTTATAAAATGTGCCACAATGCATCTGCGGAAAACATTCAAGAAATTATAATAAAACATTTATAGTGATTTTCAAACAAAGTTACATTTTAATCATAAAATTACAAAAGTTGAAAGCAGGCCGGGTCTATTTGTCAAAGGGATACATCATTGCTGGATATCAAACGCTACGGCTTCCACTGTATATTTGCTTGTGATAATGTGTGATGACTTGATAGTTTGGTGGGCGCTGTACTAATGTGTGTTCTGTTCTCTCCCGCTCCTTCCACCCTTCCACTCCTGCAGCAAGCCGTGGAGGAGAAGTACCGCCTGTGCGACGAGCAGCTCAACAAGCTGCTGGACTGGGTGAGCGACATCGAGGAGAGGCTGGCCAGCCAGGAGCCCGTCAAGGAGGGCAAGGACGACCTCCGCAACCAGATCAACAACATCAAGGTGGGCTGTTTACCATAAAAAACCGACTCAACTATTAAAAACCCTGTTATATTCCATTTTGGGCAGATTGGTTTACAAATAAACCATAAAAATCCCAGTTAATATCACTTTGGGCCGATTGGTTTACAAATAAACCATAAAAATTCCAGTTAATATCACTTTGGGCAGATTGGTTTACACATAAACCATAAAAATCCCAGTTAATATCACTTTGGGCAGAGCGGTTTACAAATAAACCAAAAAAGACCAATATTGTCACTTTGGGAAGATTGGTTTACAACGAAACCATGTCCATGTCCCGTGGTTAGTGTCGCGGACTTTTGAGTCAGAGTTTCTCGGTTCGAACCTACTCTACCACAATTTGATACCTGTTTCTAATAATGAGCCGCTCAGGCTCACAGAAATAGTATGAAATTGAAGTATTTTTTTAAATAATAAAAACGCTAATATTTTTCCTTTAAAAAAAAAATGCCGGTAAATGTCATTCTGGGTGCATTGGTTTACAACTAAACTTTAAAAACCCTGGTAAATGTCACTTTGTATGGATTGGTTTACCAATAAGCCATAACCTTAGTTATTGTCACTTTCGATGGTTTAAAACTAAACCATTAAAACCTAAATTTTTGTCACTTTGTGCAGACTGGTTTACAACTAAACCATAAAAACCCCAAAAAAAATATTTTTGTCATATCACAAGCTATCACAATTTGACCGGCGATCGTGTCCATGTTTCAGCAAATCAAGGAAGAGATTGAGTCGCAGCAGCGCGCCGTGGCGGGCGTGGGCGAGCAGGCGCGCCAGCTGGTGGTGACGGGCGGCGCTGTGCTGGCGGCGCGCGAGGCGGACGCGCTGGAGCGCGCTGCACGACAGCTGCGCGAGCGCGCAGACCGCGCCGGAGCGCGCGCCTCTGCCATGCACCGCCGCCTGCAGGCCGCCTGGGACGAGATGGCCAAGTTCAGGTGACTATTTTTTTAAAAATAACAGTTGCATTTATTATTTTACCTTGGTTATTGTGTACAAGATTTATATATTATATGATTCTCTAGGCAAAGAAAAACACGTAACAAAACACGTTAATTGTAAATTTAAATAAGACACTGGCAGATACTCCTCTCACTGGGTGACTGTCAAATAAAAAAATAAATAAATAAAATAAAACATTAGAGCTGGGTGTACCACGTATTTGCTGTAGTGTAAAGGTGGAGACTGACCGAAGTATTTTGTCGTAACATAACGTCGTTACATCGCTCGCGATGAGCATCACCGAGCATCCGAAACTTTGGATGAAGCGCTCGGCTCGCTGTACTGACTGCCTGAATGCTCGCATCGTAACGTGTTACGTTACGACCAAATGCTCCAGTCAGTCTCCACCTTAAAGTACTATGTATGTACTGTATTACAAATTTCTCGGCTAATCCGAATTTTTCTAAATCCGAACAGGCCACAGTCCCAATTATTTCAGATTTCTGGGATTCCACTGTATTACATTATTTAAGTACAAACAATAAACATTGAGTGTAAGTCCCTCTCCAAGCACAACGTAACTAGTTATAACTTTATAACTCCTTAGTGCGAAGTAGACTCGAGAGTGGCTCGATGATTTGGGGGCTACACGAGCTTAAGTACTCTCTTATGGTAGAGAAAGTCCAAAAGAAGTTTTTGAGGTATCTCTACATGAGAGAGTACGGCTATTATCCTTGGCTCTACCCAACCGAGCTTCTCCAGGGTATGCTTGGTTACAATAATTTAGAGACTAGAACGAATGAGTATTTTTTGATTACGCATTTTCATCGATTGTTGCGCGGTATGATGGATAATCCTGAAATTATCCGGAGCATGGGTCTGTATGTTCCCGATAGTTACCTAAGACAGCGTCGGCATAGATTGTTTCACATTCCTATACACAGGACCAACCTGCCGATGGTTATGCCTGTAGAAAGAGCTACCGCTATGTTGAACAATATCTCATTGGATATTGATCTGTTCCATGGGACTGACCGAAGCCATTTTGTCGTAACGTAACACGTTACGATGCGAGTATTTGTATATTCAAAACAGCGAGCCGAGCGCTCTATCCATAGTCGGAGCACTTGCCGCAAGCAACGTTACTACGTTACGTTACAATAAAATGCTTCATCAGTTTTAGGGCTAACGTTGATTGGCTCTTACGGCCTGTGATGACTTCTCACTCGGATTATAACTAAGATACCAATGTTTCCTCTTCCAGCAACGAGCTGACGACCTTCAACACCTGGCTAGACGCCTCCTACCGCATCCTGGAGGAGCAGGAGCGCGCGCTGGCCCAGGGCAAGCCTGGAGAGCGGGCTTCCGCCGCGCGGGACTTCCTGGGCGATGTCATGGCCCACCAGGCCGACTTGCGCTTCATCACCATGGCCGCGCAAAAGTTCGTGGACGAGTCCAAGGTCAGTCGGATGGTGATCAGTCAACCGATACATGCATAAATTGCTGTGATGCATGGAAGTCAAGCGTGGAGTTGGCAATAGGAGGATGAAAGAAGACTGGATGCAATCCCAATGCAATCTCTCAGTGTGGCAAAACCATGTATGGTAGATGTTCCAATGGTGATATAAGGAAAGAATGCAAGGCTGAAATAAGCATTATCCAGTAAATTTACCAGTGCCTACTATGTATTTGTTATTTTATTATAATTTTATGTTTAAGACTTTTTGTTTCTCTATTAGTGTATTCATTAGTTATTATTATTCAGACCTGACGATGGAAGTTTAGCTTCCGAAACTAGTAGGCATCAATAAACTCAAGTGCTATAAAAACAAGTGTATCCTTAATCATTTTAACATGTCTTACCACTAAGTAAATGTTGATTGACAATTCCTTCTCTATTACGCAGGAGTTCCTCACGCTGCTGAACGAGTTCCGCACGTCGCTGCCCTCGCGCTACTCGCACCTGCTGCAGCCGACCGAGTCGGAGGTGCGCGCCCAGGTTCAGCTGGCCGGGCGCCGCCACGCCGACCTACTCGCACGGGCACAGCGCCTGCAGGAGCGCCTGCGCGGGGTCACCGACACGCGCCGCCTCTACGGCGACGCCGTGGACAAGGCCGGCCGCTGGCTCAAGGAGGTGGGTCACCCGGGCTCTTATCCAACACACTCGCACTCACTCTCATCATTCATCCTTCACATTGTGTAATACCACTTAAAAAGTGATATTACGCAATGTGAACGATGAATGATAAGGAGAGTTTCTCTAAATGTTTTCCATTTATACAATGAGGTTTTGGTCATCCAGCACATGTGGTCGCGGTTTCGAAATTCTCTTGTACTGCATAAGGAACATCCTGGGCCAACATCCGACGTGTGGGCAGAGTAGCGGGAAGGAGTGTGTGGTACTTCCTCTTCTTCAAACCCTTATTCATATCCCAATGGTGCATAGGGCACTGCATCATATAAATGCAGTGTTTCTTGATCGTTAACACATGAAGGAAAGTTGATCACATCTTTTCTTCATGCACCAACCCAGGGTAATATTAAATAATTATAAGAGTGAAAAAATCACTTACATTTATTTGACCCCCCTCCCTGGGAATCGAACCCGGGACCTCCAGAACGGTAGCCGAGTACTTTATGTAATACCACTTAAAAATTCTGCTTCACTATTACTAGTTTACGAATAATCGTTCATCAACAGTTCGGCTGTCCAAACTCAAAACACAGTAAGGGACATTTTTTTTGTAGTGCGTTTTTTTTTTCATTTTTGGACTAGTTACTACTTAGTCCAAAAATGCAAAAAAAACGTACTACAAAAAAATGTTACTGTGTTTTATGTTTGGACAGCCCCGTTGATACTGTAGGCAGGTCAACCTGTCTACAGTTGGCCCGATGACAGAACATTTTTTACCCTAATTTTTTTACTTGATAACACACGCCTGATTCTTATCTGGATGACTTCAGATGGAGCCACAATGCAGAGCTGTCATTTCCGAAGTCATCGCCGGAGATCCCAAGGCCGTGGAGGCCCAGCTCACCAGGGCCAAGGCACTTCACAATGAGATGCTCGCCCAGAGCAGGCTGATTGACAACGCCAAAGATGTAAGTCGAGACTCTTTTACTCTTGTTCTAACTTAATACATTGTTGTCGCGCGGTTTTCTTTATCAACCCCGACCCTAATTATACTTTGCCTGTCTGCCGCCCGACCCTCAGTATACTAATCACATCCGTGATAGTTCATAAGGAACTATAACGAGAGGTGGTATCATACATGATATAAATAGTGAAGGACATTGGTAACATCTCTTGTCCTCAGTGGCCGACTTCCAGCTTGCCACGAAGAATAATAATTCTTCTTCATCTATGTTGAGATGTCAGAAAATATATAATAACTCCTAAGTGTACCGCGAACCAAGCACTATAAACCAAGCCAGGACACATACTGCCGAACTCTCCTCTCGTGGAACACAAGGTCTGCTGATATGTTGTTTTTGAATTAACTATAATTTTCGCTTTCCCAGGCTTGCGACCAACTTCTCCAAACTCTGGAAGGTCACCTGACGCCCCAGGAGATCAGAGCTCTAGAAGTACCGGTCTTGGAGCTGGAGTCCAAGTATGGAGAGCTCAGCGGAGCCCTCGGCCAGCAATGCGGCTTGCTAGAAGGAGCTCTTCTGCAGAGCCAGGGACTGCAAGACGCGCTGGAAGGACAAGCTTCCTGGATCAACCAGGCGGAGAACCAATTCAAGTGAGATTCTTCTATTTAATTCTTTTTCTTCTTGTGTAGGCCTTGTGGCCTGTTTTTAAGAGGGATAAGCCTCCTGCGATGTCGATTCCCAGCTGTCAATCCATCTCTTTGGTGGTCTGCCTCGGACAACCACCTCAGTTGGCTGCCCGAAAGCTACTGGTGACTGCAGCGCATGCTACACACACGTGTAGTGCGTGCAAGTCTCGACTCGGTTCATTACTAGAAACACAACTGAGAACTGAGATGGCATATCTCGGTTGTAACCAAGTAATAAAGTAAAGTGAATGAGATGTGAGTAGCATTGCATAGCGTTTTTTTTTAGCATGTTTATACCTACGTCACTCATTGGCACATGTTTGATCGTATTATACAAATTTCCCGAATTCGCACTAAATAATTCGCCCCATAAGTGGTAGTTGTTGCAATTTTTTCTGTCATTCAATGTGTAAATGTAATATGGAGGAAAACCTAAAATCTAAAGTAATTATTTATTACATTTATCGAGATATTAAAGTTATTACTAGCAATGTGTACTAGTTACTTCTTCTCCGTCTTATTCCTCATTACTGAGGGTTGTGACCCTTGTGGAAGCAATGACTCTTCTCCAGTTATCCTTTGACTGCGCTGCACATAGCTTTCCAACCACCGAGGTGCCTGCTGCTGTCTTAACTTGATTGGTTCATCATGTGGGGGATCTTTCTCTCCCTCACTTCCCCTCCAGGCTTCCAATCACAACCAGTCGCTCCAGGCTATCCGCATTGTCATGTGCATCGTGTCCAAAGAATTGAAGAATCCGTTGTGTACAGACACTGCCTAGAGTCATGCCATCCAAGTGTAACTCCTAGGAACTTTACTAGTTACACATCACAGAAAAACACAGGTTAAGTGATATTACACAAAGTGAACGATGAATGATAAGGAGAGTGTAGTATTTATCATGGTGATGCAATGATTCTTGTGTCCCCAGGGCGCAGTACAAGCCGGCGTCTCTGATCCGCGAGCGCCTGGACGAGCAGCTGCGCGAGCACAAGATGTCCAGCTCAGAGCTGGCGGCGCACCGGCCCTCGCTGGAGCAGCTGGCCGCCGGCGCACGCAGCCTGCTGGCCACCGCCTCCAACGCCCGCCTCGCCACCAAGATCGACCAGAGGATGAAGGACGTCTACAACAGGTGAGGGACATCGTATCTCATTGGCTGAATTCTCGGCAGATTGGTAGTATTGTGCGGTTTCTGATGCTCACAACTTCCTTCTAATCAACCTGGGTGATTCACCAAGTGTAACGTTACACAAGTGTATAAAGTGATCGCTTAAGCAAGTCAAGCAAGCAAGCAAGTTAGTGTCGCGGACTCTTAAGTCAGAGTTTCTCGGTTCGAACCCACTCTACCACAATTTGTTACCTATTTCTAATAATGAGCCGCTAAGGTTCATAGAAATAGTATGAAATTGAAATATTTATGTGAATAATTCTTCTTCTCCGTCTTATTCCTCATTGCTGAGGGTTGACCCTTGCAGAAGCAATGACTCTTCTCCAGTTATCGCTTGACTGCGCAGCACGTAGCGCTCCAACCACCGAGGTGCCTGCTGCTGCCTTAATTTGATCGGTCCATCGTGTGGGGGATCTTCCTCTCCCTCTCTTTCCCTCCAGGCTATCGATCACAACTAGTCGTTCCAGGCTATCCTCGTTGCCACGTGCAACGTGTCCAAAGAACTGGAGAATCCGTCGGGTACAGACATTGGCCAGAGTCAAGCCATCCAAGCGTAGTTCCTGGCGAATGGACTCATTGGTGCATCTAGCTGTCCATTGAATTCGGAGCATGCGCCTCCAACACCACATTTCAAAGGCATCAATTTTTCTCCTTTCTGCTGAATATTTATCTTTTTTAAATATTTATCTTTTTTTTTTAATTAAATAAAAAATGCCAGGTCGTAAGCCCTGGGATGCTCTGACTTCTGATCACCTTTCATAAAAAAGGGAAGAACGATACATGTTTCACATCAAGTTGAGACACATTTTAAAACTATTTGATATGTCCCAGGTACGAGAAGCTGCTGGAGAAGTCCAACAAGCGCGGAGAGTTCTTGGAGGAGGTGTCCGTGGAGCTGAACCAGTTCTCCGGGCAGGCGACGCAGGCCGAGCAGTGGTGCACCAAGCTCATGGACAGGGCCAACTCGTCCGAGCTGTCTAGGATGTCCCCCGAGGAGTGCCAGATCAAGATGGATAAGCTGGCCGAAGAGAGGTAACGCACCGTCTTGATCCCTCAATGTCATTCCTCTCTTCTTATCATCTTCCATTATTCCACTGCCATCTCACACTCTTTAGCTGTCATCTTTCACTCCTCTATGGTCATATTTCACTGCTCTAACATCAACTTCCACTTCTTCACTGTTATCAAATACTCTTTTGCTAACATCCTTCACTTCTGTAGAATCGTCTTCTACTCTTCCAATGTCATTTTTCACTTCTGTATCATCATCTTCTACACTTCCAACATCATTTTTCACTTTTAATTAATGTTTTACTTAGTAAATACCACTATTTCTTAAAATCTACTGTGACACGTGTTTCAATGATTTTAAAAAATAGTGGTATTTACTAAGTAAACCATTAATTAAAAATGGATAGATTTTACCACAAAGTGACTGCCGAATCAATTAATGATATCATTTTTCACTGCTGTAGTATCATTTTCTACTCTTCCAATGTCATTTTTCACTGCTTTAGCATCATCTTCCACTCCTCTAACATCATTTTTCACTGTTGTAACAACATCTTCTGCTCCATCACTGCCATCTTACACTCTTTTGCTGTCATCTTTCACTGCTATATCATCATATTTCACTCCTGTAACATTATCTTCCGCTCCTAAACTGCCATATTTCTCTTTATTTGTTATAAAATCATCTTCCATTCCTCCAAAGCCATCTTTCACTCCTGTAACATCTTGTTCCACTCCTCCAATGCCATCTTCTGCTGCTCCAGCGCTATTCACATCTCTTCTTCATTCCCGCATTTGAATCATATTTTTTCCTTTACCACATCGAAGTTCTGGAGATTAATGATGAAACTTTATATTGCAGAGACTCCAGGAAGCAGTTGGTGGATGAGTGCTTACGCAACGGGAAGCAACTCATTTCCAAGAAGGATGTTGCAGACACCCAAGTCATCAGAGACAGAATGAAGGTACGGATTCCCCAGAATACTCTTCATCAGGCAGCGAAGTTCTTGAGATATCCAGCAACGGATAATACTTGAAAATATTGGCTTTATAATTGGAATTTTGTCCACCTCCGTGGTGTAATGGTCAGCGTGTTTAGCTACCATGCTGGAGGTCCCAGGTTCGATTCCCAGGGAGGACGAGAATGAATATTAGTGATTTTACACTCTCATATTTCGTAGTCGTACAGGAGAAAGTGACCAACTGACAAAACGTAAAATGTTCAGGAGGGCCATTCAAATCACTTTTGCTTGGCAAGAAAATAAACATCAATGCAGTTAGTCAATATATTATACTTCCAAGTTTAAAATCCTTTGGGATTTTTTCAGGGCAATATTAAGCTAGTAAGATATCAAATAGTCAATGATCACGTTTTTGTAAAAAATGCACTTGGTCACTTTCTCCTGTATGACTGCGATTTATTTAATATTACTCTGGACTGGTCCCTGAAGCGCAGGAGCTATCACCTTATACTTCATATAATTAACGATCAAGATAACATTGCGTCAATACGATGCAGTGCCCTATGCACCATTTGGTGCGGATAAGGGTTAGAGAGAGAGATAATTGGAGAATGGCAATTATTCAATGTGATCTTTTGTTTCAATTCAGGGTCTCGAAGTGCAGTGGAAGGATCTGATGACATCTATGGACGATAAGCAGAAGCTGTCCAAGCAACGTGCCGACCAGTTGAACCAATACGAGAAGCTCAGAGCGCAGGTAGGCACGCACACTCATCACAAATTGTATCTACCAACAGTTTGTAAAAGACGCGTTTTCCGCAAACGATGTGTTTGCATAGAATTGGGTAGAATTCTATATTGAATTGTTGGGTAATATATCCAAAATAAAACAAGGTTTGTTGGATTGAATTCTACATTTATTTATGTATATGTTAATACGGGACGCGTTTCGTCTTCTTAGGACATTATCAAACACATGAGTGTTTGATAATGTCCTAAGAAGACGAAACGCGTCACATATCAACATAGACAATTCGATAATTAAATAAAGACATGGTTTTTTATTGTAGCTGCAGACAGTTGGTAGAATTCCATATTGAATTGTTGGGTAATATATCCAAAATAAAACAAGGTTTGTTGGATTAAATTCTACATTTATTTATGTATATGTTAATACGGGACGCGTTTCGTCTTCTTAGGACATTATCAAACACATGAGTGTTTGATAATGTCCTAAGAAGACGAAACGCGTCACATATCAACATATACATAAATAAATGTAGAATTCAATCCAATAAACCTTTTTTTATTTTGGATTTATTACTCAACAATTCAATATGGAATTCTACCAACTGTCTGCAGCTACAATAAAAAACCATGTCTTTATTTAATTATCGAATTGTCTCCACTGATTCATGTTGATGGGTTGTCCAGGTTGTCAACTGGCTGTCCAGCACTGAGGAGAAGGTGAACAGACTGCAGCCTGTGGCCGTGGAGATGGAGGTCATCAAGAGCCAGCAGGACGAGCTGCGACCCCTCATGAAGGAGTACAGGGACTACGGTCACCAGATAGACAAGGTGAGTTGCGATAGCTGGTCGTATTCTTCATCGTCAGCTCAGAGACGACTCCGGTTTGCCTGGATTTGAGGCATGACCTCTTGAACTGATGGATATCGTGAGGTGGGGACGACAATGAAGGCGATACTGGAAGGAACATATAAACAGAATGTCAGAAGACAGACTTCCACGTATCGCCCTCCAAGGCAACCCTGAAGTACGCAGACCTCCGAAAAGATGGAAAGACAGCTGGGAGTCAACATCCCAAGAGCGACATGCGGAGGAACAAACAGATCCCTAGGATCTACAAAAAGAAGAAGAAGAAGTAGAATAATAAAAAACTGCCTTTTTTCCAAATAAATCTTTATTACAGTCTAAGGGTTTATGCTTATTAATAACGTCTTTTTATTTAAATTTAGGTGAACGAAGTTGGCTCAATCTACGATGCCTTGCTGAGAGGCGACCGCCCCGACAGCCCTCATCGCAAGCGCTCCAGCCAAACTGCTTACAGTCCAACCAAACGCCCGTCACAGGCTTCGCGTATGTATTTTTTTCATCCTTCTTACTTACTTCAACCTTCTTCTTGTGTCCAGTATTGAACAAAGGCCTCCCTCTTGGACTTCCACAGTTGTCTGTTGGACGCGACTCTCTTCCACTGCAGGCCCGCCACTTTCCTAATGCCATTGGACCGTCTTGTCTGGGGCCTACCCACGCTTCTGTTCTAGGTCTCCAGTCAAGCACGTTTTTCGTTCATCTTTTGTCATGTTATTTATGATTTATTTTACCAAACACTAGACTATTCACCCTACGGATGATATATCAATACTACAGGTGTCGCAATTTGAGACGAAAAAGTGGAAAACTTAGTATGATCAAGTATTCCAAATACTTGAAAGTAGTCAGGTCAGGAGTCGAAGAAGGATGAATGTAGACTGTGTGGAGTCCTAATGCGATCCCTCAGTACAGCAAAACATTGTATGATAGATGTTTGAATGGTAAAATAAGGAATGAATGCAGGGCTGAGATAAGCATTATCCATCAAATTAAGAAAGGTGTATTGAGATGGTTTGAGCGTATGAATTGACTTTCCTAATGCCATCGGACCATCTTGTCTGGGGCCTACCCACACTCATGAATCCTGTTCTAGCCCTCCAGTCAAGCATATAGATGCTTCTAGAATCTTAAGTGTTTTTATTCTAACGCGTGAGAGTTTCATGCATTCTTTTATTGCAGTTCGCGGTACAGACGGCAGATCTCCGTCTCCGACTAAGACTGGCCTCGGCCTCGTGAGCCCCATCAGTGCTTCCGGCTCCAGCGGATTCTCTTCCAGAAGATCCAGCCAAGACGGCTTCCATTTGGAAGGTGATACATGCATTTTATACCGAACTATCCTACCATAGGTGAAGAAGAATATGAAAGTATTTACAGGGCTTATGACCAACTGTCATAGGCTGGTCAAGTGATTACTTTACAGATTACCCAAGATTGACAACCACACTACTCAAATTTTTGGAACTCCTACATATCGCTCACTCCTTTCAAGAACGTCATAAATCAAAAGTCGTCAATTTTCAGTTGTGCATGTTTTCGGAATGCCCAGAAAATGTACTATATCCCAGCAAAAGAGGCGTAATTTTAACTTAATATTTACCCGCTACAGAGCAGAAAGTGTTGTTTTTGCATTTTGAAGAAAGGGTATTGTTTAATTATTTTTTTAAATATATTAAATATCTTTCAAATGGAGAAAAAATCTTCAGGTTTTACCTAAAAGATCTGTTGCACAGTAAAAAGTTCAATAAGTGGCTTGATATTTATTTTTAATACATTGTATGATATTATTAAACTTTCAAAACGTACTCCTGAAAAATCAGTTTTTTTTTATTAATGACGTTTTTGAAAGGAGTGAGCGATATATCATTAATCTCATGACACAGTCACAACAGCAATCTTTTTTGGAGAACATTCTAATTTCATTGTCACTATCACTATTTTGAGTAAAACAATCGCTTATACTCAAAGTAGTGATAGTGGCAATGAAATTAGAGTACTTTTAACACCACTATTGGATGAATCTAACATTGGGCGAAAACAATAGGTTTTATTGAAAAGATGTATTTCTATTTTTCACTAAAAATTGGTTAAGTTTGAGTATTTGTGAATATTATTGACGAATCGGAACTTCAGAAATACGGATGCTATGACGCAACCTCCTAACTCGACTGTCAAAAACATACTGGCGTCATCTTCGGTATATCGACCATGCCTTTGGCAAAGTATACCGGAGTCGATATCGCTCACTCCTTTCAAGAACGTCATAAATCAAAATTCGTCAATTTTCAGTTGGGCATGTTTTCGTAATGTCCAGAAAATTTACTATATCCTAGCAAAAGCGGCATATTTTTAACTTAATATTTACCTGCCACAGGGCAGAAAGTGTTGTTTTTGCATTTTGAAGAAAAGGTATTGTTTAATTATTTTTTAAAATAAACTAAATATTTTTCAAATGGAGAAAAAACCTTCAGGTTTTACTTTAAAAGATCTGTTGCACAGTAAAAAGTTCAGTAAGTGGCTTGATATTTATTTTTAATACATTGTATTATATTTTTAAACTTTAAAAACGTTCTCCTGAAAAATCGAGTTTTTTGATTTATGACGTTCTTGAAAGGAGTGAGCGATATATCAATTCTCAGCTCTTAACAGTTTAAAAAGTGCCAGTATTTGTCTCATCCGTAACTGTGTGATGATATTGACGATGCGTATTTTGCAGAAATGTCGCCGGTGCAACAGCAGCTGTCCGAAATCAACAATCGCTACAATCTGCTCGGAGTGAAGCTGTCGGACAGGCAGAGCGAGCTGGACAGCATCAGGGAGGAGGTCAGGAAACACCTGGAGAGTCTCAAGAACCTCTCTCTGTTCCTGGACAAGGTAAGGGAATCAACTCACCGGATCTGGAATGTTAGCAAAACCTATCAAAACATGGTCCGATTGATGAGACCTCTTTCTGGGCTTTATTGAATGAAAACTAGATAATCCGCCTCTGCAATGTGGCTAAATTCATGCCTTTTTATGAGTTCAATCACGAATTACATGAAATAATAGTAACTTTAATCATTAAGACGAGTAGGCTATATAGTGGAAGTCTAATTAGGGCCATGATATGCTTCTTCTCTTCCCTTCAAACCCTTATCCGCACCCCAATGGTGCATAGGGCACTGTATCATATAAACGCAGTGTTATCTTGATCGTTAACACATGAAGGAAAGGTGATCAAGGTGATCATCCAGGGTAATATTGAATAAATATTAGAGTGAAAAATCACTTATATTTATTTGACCCCCCCCCTGGGAATCGAACCCGGGACCTCCAGAACGGTAGCCGAGCGCGCTGACCATTGCACTATGGAGGCATGATATGCGGTGATCCATAACTTGAAAATAATCAATTTTGCTTCTTCAATCTTCGAATTCTACTATCATTACCGTTAAGATATGATTATCATTGATTTTTTTACAGGTTCAAAGGCAGTTGCCCAAGGACACAGTTCCTAACACCAAAGAAGAGGCTGACAAGACCAACAAGCAAGTCCGTGCCGTTCTTGAAGATATGTACGAGAAGCAGAGCCTCCTGGATTCTACCAAGAGCCAGGTATATACACGTTTTGATCATGTCCAAATCCTTGTACACAAACCTGGGTTTTACTTTAGCCTTCCTTGTGTCCAGTATTGAACAAAGCCCTCCCTCTTGGACTTCCACAGTTGTTATTTATTTATCTATATATTCTTCCATATTTCGATTCTTAAATCTAATCATGCTATGAGACTACAGCGTATGAATTTTTTCTAGGTCAAGGAGCTGATCCGTCGCAAGGCGGGTGTAATCGGAGCCGACAGACTGCAAGATGAGATGGAAGATGTCGCTAGCAGGTGGAAGAAGCTTCACGATGCCTGCAAGGATAAGTAAGTCACATTGATTTATTTAGTGTTCTCTTTTTGGTCACATTGCACACCTAGACTGATGGAACAGCTCTTGGCGTAATAGTTGCCGTAATAAAAAAGACTGTCTATGACGTATGTGATGGGGGGAATAGAATCAATTCTTCTACTCTTTCCTTTCAAATTCCAGTTGAATTTTGAGAAGGGCCCTTTCATTTTTTCCTCTTATCTGGACCAATTTGCCCTACCGCACCTATAAAAGTGTCACTTCAAAAACCCTCATCTTCTGCAATGATTCCGTATATAGTCCTGCGTAAATCTTGACTTTATTATCATTTAGACTTGTTGAATTGTCCAACTATTTCATAGTCTTCTTCTTCTTTTTCATCTCGGTGTAGGCCTTGTGCCTATTTTTAAGAGGGATTAGCCTCCTGCGATGTCGATTCCCAGCTGCCAATCCATCTCTTTGATGGTCTGCCCGAGAGTTGTCTACCTTGGGGTTGCCGCGCAATGTGATGTGGAAGTCTGGATGGTTCCATTCTCCTCACATGCTCATACCATTGTCTTCTTCGTTGCCTTCAAACAGCGCCTCAACGGTCCTAATTCCCATCCAATCTCATATATTCCGGAGCTAGGAGATCTGCCTTCTGCCCACACCTCGTGGACCCTCCACTGGGTGCAATGGCTCGTACTTGTCTCCTCTCAGCACATGTCCCAGATAGGATACCTTCCGGACCTTGATATCAGTCAGCAACTGTCTCCCTGTCAGCAACTGTCTCCCTCTTTGGAGCACATTTGCGTCACTGACAATATCCGTTCATGAAATGCGTAGCATTCTACGATGTAGCCACATTTGGAATGCCTCTAATCGGTACAATACCAGGTATAGTGCAGTTTATTTTCAGATCAAAGCTGCATTTTTACTGATAATTGTCTTTTTTCTATACAGGATCAAGATGATGGAAGAGATGAAGGACTTCCTGGATACTCATGACAGCCTGGTATCCTGGCTCGGAGCTAAGGACCGCATGATGGCCGCTCTTGGCCCAATCTCTTCCGACTCCAGGATGGTGCAGACTCAAGTCCAACAGGTGAACATTTCTAACTAATTTACCATCATGCCGCTATCCGCAGGAGCAGGCAGAGAGAATAGAACAGCACACCACTCTGTACCTACCCTACCTTATTAAGTAGTACCTAGCTTACCTTACTACCTACCTGTACTGTCTTTTTTTTAAATCCTTATCCGCACCCAATGGTGCATAGGGCACTGCATCATAGTGACGCAATGTTAACTTGATCGTTAATTGCATGAAGGCAAGGTGATCAGCCCTACGCTTCAGGTACCAATCCAGGGTAATATTGAATAAATATTAGAGTCATAAAATCACTTATATTTATTTGACCCCCCCGGGAAACGAACCCGGGACCTCCAGTACGGCCGCCGAGCATACTGGCCACCCTAATTAATTCTCTGTGCATGCCACTGAGTATGCAACCCTAATTAGTGTGCTAATTATAGTAAAAAACACCCGACAACAATGTGTAGGGTGATATTTCTTCAAGTCAAATTGCACCATGCGTGAGTCTCTGTCTGACTGATGATATCTGTCCAGGTCCAAGTTCTGCGCGAGGAGCTGAGGACGCAGCAGCCGCAGCTGTCCCACCTGGAGGAGGTGGGGGCCTCGGTGCTGGAGAGGCTGGAGCCGAGGTCGCCCGACCACACCCGGGTCGCCGGGAAGCTGTCGCAGCTCCAGGCCAGATGGGCGGATCTCCTCAACAGGTAACCCGCAATATATTAACAAACTAACTAACCATCACGCCGATTCCCCGCAGGGGTAGGCAGAGAGAATTGATCCTCGATATTCCCTTCACATCTTAGTAATCATTTTTTTTTATTTATATCTCAACAAAGATGAAGAACAATACGAAAGTCTGGGCATTTACAGGGCTAATGACTCGCCATAGGCTGGTTAAAATGATCACTTTCTTCGTGTAAGAAAGAAAAAAAAGTTTTTTATTTTTATTTTAATAAAAATGAATTATATTACCAACAAACGTAACCATCAAGTCGTCTCCAAGCACAAGAGCTCAGTCTCTTTATTGGAGAGAACTGCGTTATTAATTTTAAGGTTGTAAGTAGAAATGTTTAGAAAATTAATTAAAATGAGAAAAAAACTTTTGTTACCATATTAAATAATAATAAAAATAAAAAAAATGTGTAACGTTCACCATTTCTTTGAATATTATTAAAATATTAAAAAAAAAAAACTTATAATTCAACTAACTAACCATCACGCCGCTTCACCGCAGGGGTAGGCAGAGAGAATAGAGCGCCACACCACTCTGTCTTTGCAAACATTCTTCGCCTCTTCCACGTTCATGCATCTCCTCATACATACCTGCCGATTGTTACGACTCCTAACCTGACCACTTTCAAGTATTTAGCATACCTGATCGTGCCATGTTTTTCCTGGTCTTCCTCTGCTTCTTTTCCCACTAACATTCGCCTCATAAATTTGATTGACAATATTAAATTATCTTACAACATTTTGAGTGTGTCCAAATACTTGTTCACAAAATCTGGATTATCTCCAATTACAGGAGTTATTTTCATATTATTTTTTGACATCTCATCAAAGATGAAGAAGAATATGGAAGTCTGGGCATTTACGGGGCTGACGACCGTCATAGGCTGGTTTAAGTGATCACTTTACACACGTGTAACATTCACCAATTTACACGTGTGTAAAGTGATCACTTAAACCAGCCTATGACGGTCGTAAGCCCCGTAAATGCCCAGACTTCCATATTCTTCTTCATCTTTGATGAGATGTCAAAAAATAATATTAAATTATCTTAGTCAAGAGATTGGCACGCATACCTCCTACCTTACTTGATACCACTAGTTGGGAAACTCTGATCTACATCTATCACATTGCCATCATTCGTGTATATGAATGATATTCTAGAAGGTGCGTTTTGAATTATCATTGATGACTTTGTGTGCAGGTTGGACGCGAGGGCAGAGTCTCTCGGGGCTGCTGTGGACACGACGAGGGAGTTCGATGCCGGACTCTCCCGTCTCCGAGACGCCCTGCAGACCATCTCCGACAACCTGGATGACCTTCCGCTGGAGAAGGACTCCGAGGAACAGCTCAGAAAGATCGAGGTATATACGACAGTCAATTTCAAATTCCAAGCAAACAGCTCTGCTGACCAATATAAAACCTAGTAATGGACTATATTTCCCTTTAGCGTAACAGACATCAATAGTAAGGTAGAGGAAAGGCAATTGAGATGGTATGGGCATACAGGACGTAGAGAACCTGATCATATTGTGAACCAGGCAATCGCCATGGATCTCGAAAGACATCAAAGGCCATGACCTAGGTGACATTGTACATGATAGAAGGGCCTATAACCTGAGGACGAGGAAAGCTGATCCCAATAGTCTACAAAGACGATGAAACGTCTTTTGCAAAGCAATGTTATTTCATGAACTAATTTGCCAAAATTATAATAAAATGTGAAACTAATTTGTATTCCGATTTTACTGTAAATTTACATTTAAAAGCTTTCAATGCCCTGGTCACTACCAATCTAAATAAATACAAGTTTGTAAATTCGCCACCAAATTTTATAGAAGTGCCCCAATATAGGCAGTGAAAGGGATTAGTAGTTAGTTACTTTACAGTAATATTTTATAGAGAAAATATTGGTCATAATTCTCCCATATGAAAGCAAACCATCTACAGGTTAAAACAAATTAAAATACACCACCTGTTACAGTAATATTTTACAGGAGAAACAATGATTTTAATTTTCCTATATAAAGACGAACCATTTACAGATTTAACCTCTCCCTTACGGTGCTAAAAAAACTTGCGTGTGCAACAGTGATATATATTTGTACACCATATGGAAAGGAAACAAAAAAACGGGAAAAATGTAAATATTCCTATGTTGCTTTTATTGCCCACACTTAAGCTAAAATGTAACAATTTTGTAATGCTAGCCCGTTAAGTAAGTCAACTAGAATTGAAGTGACGTCTAAGTCTTGCGTTTTTGTCCAGAACCTGGAGAGGCAGCTGGAAGGCCAGCGCCCACTCTTGGCGGAGCTGGAAGCCCGCGGGGCCGCGCTGTGCGAGGTGCTCACGGACCCCGCCTGCCGCCAGGACATCCAGGGCAAGCTGGCGCAGGTCGGCCGGCAGTACGCCACGCTGCAGAGGAAGCTGGACCACCGCAAGGCGGAGCAGGAGGGAGCGCTCCGGTAAGATTGTATTTCCAACCTGTAATCATCACCTGTTGACACACATGCCCAAGGTCTTTTGGGATAATTCAAGGGAATTTTTGAAGGAATTTATCAGAATCTTGGACCTTAAGGTAAACGAAAATAAACTTACTATCAGTCACATCATTATAAAGTATTTTAAATACGTGAAAATGATCAAGTCAAGAGTCAAAGAAGGATGAAAGTAGATTTAATCCTTACTGGTCCAATGTCGAATCTCATTCGACATCAATTTTTTCCTCTTAGGTCCCATGTCGGATGTTATTCGACATTTTTTTCATCATTAGTATTATGTACTTAAATTCCAAGCTTACAATTTTGTCACTCGTATCTATTACAACAGTATGTGGAGCAGAGGACAAAGGATTTTTTCCAATTGGAATGTAACTGTATACCTAGATATATTTTTTTTAATTTTGGGAGACCGGAAAGGGTTAATGCTGTCAAAATATCTCTGTGCGGCAAAACCATGTATGATAACATGGATGTTTGAATGGTAAAATAAGGAAAAAATGCAAGGCTAAGATAAGCATTATCCATCAAATTAAGAAAGGTGTGTTGAGATGGTTTGGAGATGTGAATCGAATGAGTGAAGAAAGAACATTAAAACAAACTTGGTATTATAGAATAACTCCTTCTTCTTCAAACCCTTATCCGCACACCAATGATGCATAGGGCACTGCATCATATATACGCAGTGTTATCTTGATCGCTGAAACACATGAATGAAAGGTGATCAGCCTTCCGCTTCAGGTACCAGTCCAGGGTAATATTGAATAAATATTGAAAAAATTAAAAATTAAAAATATAAGTGATAGAATAACTATTATAACTTAATAATTTTTCAATGATCTATATATTATTCCGCCTCCTTGGTGTAATGGTTAACTTGTTTAGCTACCGTGCTGGAGGTCCCAGGTTCGATTCCTAGAGGGGGGTGAATATAAATATTAGTGATTTTACACTCTAATATTTATTTAATAATTCCCTAGACCAGTCCCTAAGTGTAGGATTGATCACCTTACCCTCATGTGCTTCAACTAACGATCAAGATAACACTACATCAATACGATGCAGTGCCCTATGCACCATTGTGTGCGGATAAGGGTTAGAAGAAGAATATATTATATTTTACCTGTACATTTTGGCTTTTGGTGTGCTGTGGAATTTAAGGAGGAATTTGGTGTGTCGTATGTGAGAAAAGGTTGCGGAAAACTTGTCATAGATAGTGATCTCTTTAACTTGCCTTTTAATCTGTGTTGTGGATTCTCTCCGGGCGTGTTGTGGTTCTAGTGGTGATTTGTGTTTGTTTTCCAGGGATGGAAGGCAGCTGGAGGAGAGCGTGTCGCGCACGCTGGGCTGGATCCAGGGAGAGCTCAGCGAGCTGGCCGGCCGCCTGCTGGTGAGCGCCGACAAGGAGAAGCTGCGCCAGCAGTTGGAGAGGCACGGCCCCGCCTACCGGGAAGCCATGGCCAAGGAGCACGAGGTCATCATGCTGCTCAACAAAGGTGACTTGGACCCACTTGGTTTCTGCATCATACTAATCTCTTAAACTTTTTTTTTTTGACATCTCATCAAAGATGAAGAAGAATATGGAAGTCCTGTAATTGGAGATAATCCAGATTTTGTGAACAAGTATTTGGACACACTCAAACTTTAGGTTGAGAGACTGAATGATCATTTAGTCTCTCGATTTTCTTCTGCTGATTATTCAGTCTTATCTGGCCACTGATTCCTGTGGCTCAGTCAGCTAAACGGAAAGGAAGTAAATAGAAAGCACACATATCTAATATGTTTTATTTCAATGCTTGTTAAGCAATGTAAATTTTATAAATCAAAAATATTGGAAATACCAGGCGACTGCACCTTTTAAGAAGCATGCGGTCCGCCATCAGCATTATTTAGTATAGCGTGTGTTGCCATTACGTTCAACAGATGGAGCTTCCATAATTGTAAACCTGTTGAACCATATTTGGAGACATTTTGTAATTGTGATTGTATTTGTCATCAGGCCGCGAAATGGAGAACAGACCTGCTCATCCGAATCTGCGCAAGGAGCTAGACCGCATCCAGCAGCAGTGGGAGAAGCTTCGCAGAGAAGTGGTGGATCGTCAGACCAGACTGCAAACTGCTATGGTAATATATATTTAATTTTATTAGTAACATTGGCATATTAGTACGTATACATTTTTAAATTTAATTAAATTAAAACCTCAAAAACTTTTATGCGACCCATCATGACGTATGGGATCGAAAGTAGAGTGGACACCGTAGGCACAAAAAACGCGCTTAGAGTGTCAGAAATGAAGACTCTAAGAAGCATATCTGGCAAGGGTGTATGAGACAGAATAAGGAATACCAGGATAAGGGAAATATGCAAGATTGAAGATGTTGTTAGGTGGGGAAGGCAACGAAGGAGACAATAGTGAGGAGAATGGAACCATCCAGACTCCCCCACATTGCACTGCACGGCCAACCCAAGGCAGATCACCAAAGAGATGGATTGACAGCTGAGAATCGACATGGCAGGAAGCTAACCCCTCTTAAAAACAGGCCGCAAGGCCAACACCAAGCAGCAGAAAAAGAAAAAGCTCTTCCCATCTTTGGGCTTTTTTGAAGCATGTTTTTTTCTTCAACAGGAGCACTGCAAGAAGTTTGGCAAGGCGCAGGAGCAGTTCCTGCCTTGGCTAGCGCAGGCTGAAGACAAGCTGGACAAGCTGGCGCCGGCGGCTTTCAAGAAGAAGAACATCGAGAAGCAGCTCCGGGAGCTGCAGCAGATCAGGAACGACATCTGGAAGAAGTGAGTTGGGTTTTTGTCCTTTAGTCTGCGGGAAAAGGCTGTCAGAATCAGATGTTTGAGGATATCCAAAGCAATTGGAGATATTAGTAATATCTTATCAGTATACCAACAGTCATCCATCAGTCCACAGTTTCTTGGAGGTCTATGATCTACCACATCAACACCGAAAAGGACTTTTTGAGCTACACCTTTCATTAATTGATTCGGCAGTCACTTTGTGTTGATTTCCATCCATTTTCAATATAAATTTCACTTGGTAAATACCACTTGTCTGCCTTCATAGTAAAGTAGTTAGCGCGCTAGGCTACCATGCTGGAGGTCCCGGGTTCTATTCCCAAGAGGGACAAGATAAATATTAGTAATTTTCAGTCTAATATTTATTCAATATCGCCCTGAACTGGTACCTGAAGCGCAAGGCTGATCGCCTTTCCTTCATGTATTTATCGATCAAGATGACACTACTTCTATACAATGCAGTGCCCTATGCACCGTTAGGTGTGGATAAGAATCAAAATACCACTATTTCTTAAAATCTATAAGTCTTATATTAAATAAAGGAGTCTACTGCTTTTAAATTCAGGAGGAATGTGTCATTCACCGAGTGCTTGAGGATAAGTCGTTGTTTGATTTGTTTTCTTCAAATACAATTGTCCATCTCCGGTTTGGAAGACCAAACGACTAATGTGTGTGGCTATTATTTATAGATCCGGCGAATACGAAAACAACCGCACTCTCGGAGAGACGTTTGTATCGGCGTGCGACGTCGACCAGGACATTGTCAAGGAGCAAATCGGAGAGCTGAAGAACCGCTGGGACAAACTGAACAACGGTAAACAATCAGACTGATATTTTAATCTAACGAGCATCTCTCATAACAAAATTGTGAAAAAGTTGCTCCTTTAACGAGTGACATTTCACATAATGAGTTACAGAAAAAGGGCAAGTCCCTTTCTCACGACATGTATATTATAGGTGTCTCAACTCGAGACAAAATATCTTTTGTTTTTATATGAAAGAAGATGCGAGTCTGACCAATTTGGTCAACCGGTGCGTCTAACTAACTAACTAACTAACCATCACGCCGCTTCCCCCCAGAGAGAATCGAACGCCACACCACTCTGTCTTTGCAAACATTCTTTGCCTCTTCTACATTCATGCATCTCCTCATACATACCCGACGATTATTTCGACTCCTGACCCGGCCTCTTTCAAGTATTTGACATACCTGATTGTGCCAAGTTTTCCTCGGTCGTCCTCTGCTTCTTTTTCCAACTACATTCGCTCCATAAATTTGTTTAACCGTTCTTTCTTCACTCATACGCTCCACATGTCCAAACCATCTCAACACACCTTTCTTAATTTTATCGATAATGCTTATCTCAGCCTTACATTTTTTCCTTATTTCATCATTCGAACATCTATCAAACATCGTTTTGCCACACATTCGTCTGAGGGATCGCATTTCGACTGCATTCAGTCTGCTTTCATCCTTCTTTTGCCAACTCCATGCTTCGCTTCCATACATAAGGGTTGGGACCAGAACTCCATTGTGTACTGCCAGTTTAGCTTCCGCTGATAGATTGTTATTTGCTAAAACTGATTTTAGTGCACCATTCACTCTGTTCCCAGCATTCACTCTCCTTTCTATGTCTTTATCAATCTTTCCATCCCTAGAAAACATACTACCCAAATATATGAAATCATCTACCTGTTCAAAAATCTGCAACCAACAAGATCAACCGGTGCGTCTGGGGTCACCAATTTGGTCACCTCGTGCCTGTGTGCGTTATTGAAACGGGAAGCCAGAAAAGGATATTTAAAGAATTCTTACTTACAGATGGTTTATTTATATAAGCTCGTATTCTACAATTACTATTGATAATTACTATTAATATTTGTATCTAATGAAATAATGAAATATAGACGTAAAATGTGAAACTAGATAAACACGTCCGTTTGAACCAAGCGATGCAGGTAACCTCCTGTAAGTAACCTTCAATAAAATCTCTCTGGCACTTAAATGTTCGTGTAAAATATGTTTGTCTTTGGTAGGTATGTAGAAAAAAAATATTGTTGTAAAATATATATACATATAATATATATATATATATATATATATATATATATATATATATATATATATATATATATATATATATATATATATATATATAAATAAAACCCTTATCCGCACCCCAATGGTGCATAGGGCACTGCGTCATATAAACGCAGTGTTATCTTGATCGTTTACACATGAAGGAAAGGTGATCAGCCCTCCGCTTCAGGTACCAGTCCAGGGTAATATTGAATAATTATGACAGTGAAAAAATCACTTATATTTATTTTACCCCCCTTGGGAATCGAACCTGGGCCCTCCAGAACGGTAGCCGAGCGTGCTGACCATTACACTACGGAGGCGGACTATATATATATAAAAATTTAATTTTAAATTTTAAACCTCGAATTTTACACAATTATTGGGGTCACCATTATTGTCAGGGTTTACCAGTTATAGCTAATTGCTGCGGTAATTCCGACTGTTTTAATTGTGGCGTGTTGCCGTTGTTATGTAATGTATAGCAAAAATTATGTTGCAAGTTTTGGTGTGTTCTTGCGTCGGGGTCAACCACTTTAGTCAATTTAGTCAACCGGGAACGTCGGGGTCAACCAATTTAGCCACCTGGGAACGTCTGGTTTACGACCTGGTATTTGGGTGGCTCATCGCTTTATACGCTTGTGTTACGTTCACCATTCTCCACATTATCAAAACGTTGGGCACGGCGTACGCGCCAGGTGTGTTTCGAATATTTCCCTCAGTGCGGAATTCGCACTAAGCGTATATATATATCTAACATTTTTACCAGTGCGGAATGCGCGCTAGGCGCATATTTCTAACATTTCCCCCGGTGGGAATGCGCACTATGCGCGTATATCTATCATTTACCTCGGTGCGAAATGCACGTTAGGCACGTATATCTATAATTTCCCCTGTTTGGTGATGGGTGCTAGGCGTGTATGGCTGACAACAATGATTTAAATGGCATAAAACATCATTGCGTAATTTGAAGTATACACTAATACTATATGAAATGTACTACATGAAAAAACCATCCCATAACAAGAGATGTAATTCAGCTACGTTTTTTTAACACATTAGTTACGGCAATGTTTTGATAAAACTGTATCTTGAGGCGGGCGACATTAGACAGCTGTCCGGAAATATAAAATATGTCAGTGAACTTCATATTTTGAACTTGAGGTTGAACTCGAAAACAATACAAAAACGGTTCAATGGTCTCTAACGTCTCAAAATAAAATCATGTTAGTCCACAAATCACAAAAGTAAAAAAAATGTTAAAAACACTAATAAAATATTAGAAAATAACAACACAGTTTAACAACCGCCGAAAACTCAAAATCTGCGAATAAAAAATTATTTATGGGCTTTCCCCACACGCGTTTATTGCTTTGTAAGTACCAACTGCCGACTTAAGTAAAGGACAATGATCTCTGTATTTTATTTCATTTTAGGACAAAGAAAAAAACGCACCGTCTGTATCCATTGTTTAAAGTTAATTTGTAACATTTCCTTCAAAACAGATTACGACCATTAGCTATGTTTTGAACCAGTAAATATCAGTATTATTTTTTATATTACAACGACATCTATCCACTACACAACAAAAGCCAAAAGGCCAAGAGATTAGAAGTTTATGACGTGTTTTTTGTATACTAAATTGAAGGTAGCCGAAATGCACAAAAATGTGCACCCCGCCACCACACAAGGTTTCTGAAACGCACAAATATGTGCACACCGTACACAATGTGTTAAAGGCATGACACATCATAGTGCAACCGCAATACATCTTTTTAAAAAAATCCTTAGATTTTGGTCATAAATCATACAATTAATATAGATGATCTAGACATGCAGTTTTTATTTTTTAGTAAATATTCTAATATTCGAATATTTTCGTCTTCCACAGACCTCATGGAGAAGTTGGATTGGCTGGAGAACACCTCCCACAGGCTGGCCGACTTCACGGACCAGTCCCGCGACATCGAACACGCCCTCCGAAGATGCGAAGACAGGTATCGTATACTTTAAATATACTCAAAATATTATTTTCATTAATTTTGTAATATTGAAACATGTTTTTTGTTTATGTAGGTTGGGAGCAGCGGAGACGTCGCCGGCTGACCGCCGACTCTTGGACACTGTCAGCCAGATTGCCGAAGAAGCCGGCCTTCTTGAAACTCCGATCAAGGTATGTTTCAGTCTTCTACCTGACTTCCTATGTGCCTATACCATCTTAATGACTTTTCATCTACCTTACTATTGATGCCTGTTACAGCCAGGCTTTAAAGTGTCGCCTTAAGGTGTCTTTAAGGGGCACTCCAGCTGACCATTTAAGCATTCGCATTTCAGCAGTTTCTAGTTCCTAGAGTAGGTGTTATACATCATTCAGCATTTGGAGCCATAGAGGAGTGCGGGTCTGACTATTGTCTGGTAGACTTTTCCCTTTAATTTGGCTGGATCTTTTTGGTCACAAAGGCCTCCTGTATCGTAACTTCATCCATCCCACACTAATTATATGTGTTACATCTGCTGCACACCCTCCATCCTTATGCATCAGTTACTCTAGATATTTAAAGGAGGCACAATTAGATATTGCTTCTTCGTTTAACTGTATTGGGAGGATGACAGGCTTTGTATTCTCGAACTGTAGGTACTTATACTCGGTCTTGTTTTTACTACTTGAGTCAGCCTTCTTCTTGTGTCCAGTATTGAACAAAAGCCTCACTCAAAAGGACTTCCACAGTTGTCTGTTGGACGCGACTCTCTTCCAGTGCAGGCCCGCCACATTCCTAATGCCATCGGACCATCTTGTCTTAAGCCACCCATGCCTCTGCGTTCTGTTCTAGGCCTTCAGTCAAGCAACTTTTTGGTCCATCTATCATCAGATATACGTGCCACATGACCTGCCCAATTCCACCTTTGTTCCGTGATTCTTTGCACCACATCTGTTACCTTGGTCTTTTCCCTTATCCAAACTTTAGTTTTCGAATACTTTACTACTATTTTTTAAATGATATGTCTCTACCTACGCTGGCAGAAATTGAAACTGTCTTATTGGACTTCCGCAGAATCTCCGCTCCACTGCGGAGGTGCTTGCTGCCGCAGCCCGCGACGCCGGCGCTGATGCCCAGAACCTTCTGGATGAAGCAGACTCCTTCAAGGAGAGGCTGACGGACCTCAACACCCGTCTCGGGGACATCAAGGGCAAACTGCACAACGCCACCACGGCCGTTGCCCAATTCAATGTAAGTATCTTTTTGTTTGATCCGAGGCAAACGGCCGTCTCTGAATATCAGATCGCACATAATTTTTTTGCGACTAGATATAGATATACTAACACGTTATAGGTGTCTCAACAGAGACAAATCATTTATTTATTATATAAAGTGGATATGAAAGTCCCAACATCCCAGGGCTTATGACCTTGGCTGGCTTAAGTGGTCTCTTTACACACTGAATAAATATAAATTTCATTAAATGATTCGGCAGTCACTTTGTGGTAAAATCTATCCATTTTTAATTAATGTTTTACTTAGTAAATACCACTATTTTTTAAAATCTACTGTGACACGTGTTTCGATGCATACCGCATACGGTGTTTGAAAATGATGCGGAATGCATCGGAACACGTGTCACAGTAGATTTTAAAAAATAGTGGTACATATGTATTAAGTAAAACATGAATTAAAAATAAGTATAAATTGTTAATAATCAACTTGTCAATGGAGGAATAATTCTCACCTTTGTTCAAGTGGGGAAAACTATTCACTAAGTTGTCGATGGATGGCAGCACCGTCTGTCAGTTTCAACTGAGAGACGAATAACTGACTGTTACAATATTGGATATGAACAATGTCGAAAATGAATGCAATATAAATATTTAATAATGGGCATAATAGTGAACTTTGCTCAGTATATGAAGTGATCACTCAGTCCAGCCAGTGCCAGGTCGTAATCACTGTCTTGAACGATATCTAACATTGCCTCATCCCTTGTACCGATCGATGTAATAACGTTGAGTGATCACCTGAGCCAGCCAGCAGCGGGTCATAAACACGACCTTGAACAATACCTAACATTGCTTCTTTGCATCGCATTGGTCGATGCACCCGCCTGATGTATTTTTCTTCCCTTCCAGGAGCAAGTCAAGGGACTGTCCATGGACTTATCGGAGCTGGAGCGTGATCTGGACAGCATGAAGCCTCCGGGCCGGGAGATCAAGGTGGTCCGCCAGCAGCTGGACGATCTCGGAAGGTTCTACAAGAAGCTGGAAGACGTAGCCTCCAACGTCAATCTGGTGCAGAAGACGGGAGAGTCTCTGCTGGACAGCGGAGTGGCTTCCGACGCCTCGCAGACCAGGGAACAAGTAAGTCGGCCATTCAAAATATGTTGAACATCTTCAGACATACCGTAGAATGAGGTTACTTGATCTTTGATGTGTTACATGAGCCCAGTACAAAAAAATCTGTATTTGGTCTACAATAATGAACGTACCACAATCTAAATATTTTTTTTGTACTGGGCTCAAGTAACACATCAAAGTTCAAGTAGCCCCCTTCTACGGCACTTCGAATACAGCAAGAATGCGTTTTTCTTTTTCAAGATTTTTTTTAGAAAAATGATAGTAATATTAGTATATAACCAATCACCGAGATTTTTATCTACCGATTTTGAGACATACCCATCTCTTTGTTAAATTGTGATCAACATATATGCAGTTATAAGTGGGTGAATAGTGCTATGGTAGTGACGTGTAGCACTGTTTCCATGCTGTTTAGTGACTGTCCTGATGAAGAGACGGGTATGTATCGAAACCGGTAGACAAAAATCTCGGTGAGTGGTTATATACATACTAATATTACTTTCATTTTGTACAAAAAAATATAAAAGTAAAAATGACTTACCACAAAGTAAATTAAATATTAATATTATTGAGAATTGTATAAAATTCACGGCAGACTTTGTTGTCGGGCAGTTTTTTCATCTACCCCGATCCTACTTATACTCTGCCAGTCTGCCGCCCGACCCTCAGTATACTAATCACAGTAACCGCAAACTGGATTCCCATCTGTACAATGTTTTTTAGCATCTCTCGCGCTCTTCCAAAAGTAAGCAAATAGAACGCTTATAAGCGTCTCCCGCTCTCTACCAACACTATGTAAAAGACGTACATTTGCCTGATAGGACTCGTGTTTAACCCTTTCCACTCTGACCATTTTTTCTCATACCTGATCAGCTAGTCTGATCAAAAAATGCGACGTTTTTCTACCATTAAAATAAATATTATGGTTCCCTAATTTTAAGACACTCTGTCTGGCAATTCGTATGACCATGTTATAATTAAGATTAACTGTATTTATCTGAAATAGTTTTTGGTAGAATATACTTGGGTTATAGAGAAATCAGTGATTAAAGTTATACCTGCGCCGGGCCAGACATTGTGGCCCACGGAGCTGCCTACTAGAATCATACGGGCCAGAATGTCTGGCCTACTGAGTGGTAAGAGTTAATTGTTTTTTTTTTCTCTTCGAAGGTGGATACCCTCCGCAAGCAGCTCGGGAAACTGGACGAGAGGGCCAGGAGCAAGGAGCAAGAGCTGGATGAAGCCCTCACCAAGCTGGAAGCCTTCTACGCCGACTATGACAACGTCATGGGAGATCTGCAAGAGGTTGGTTGTTTGTCCTCATCATACTTGCCATTTGTGAATGGCTGTGTAGCCCCAAAGATCTCAACGTAGATGTAGTTCTTCTTCTTCAAGCCCTTATTTGTTCCCCAATGGTGCATAGGGCACTGCATCATATAAACGCAGTGTTATCTTGATCATTTTAACACTTGAAAGATACCAGTACAGGGTAATATTGAATAAATGTAACAGTGAAAAAATCACTTATATTTATTTGACCCTCATCTGGGAATCGAACCCGGGACCTCCAGTACGGTAGCCGAGTGTGCTGACCATTACACTATGGAGGCGGACAAAATATAAGTTACTAGGTAGCCCCCAGTGAGTGACTTATTATAATTCATTATAAATAAAATTTATAAAATGTTTTTCACATCCCAAAATAGGATGAGATGCTCAGACTTCCATCTTCTTTCATAAAAAAAAGGGAAAAACGGTACATATAAAGTTGAAACACCCTTAAAATAAATACTTTCCAACACCTCCTCAGGTTGGGGAGATTGTGCGCAAGATGAAGCCGGTGGGCTCGGAGGTGGAGCAGATCCGCTCGCAGCAGAAAGAGCTGGCCTCGGCCCGCCGGGACACCCTGGAGCCGCTCGGGGAGGCCGTGGCCAAGGCCAACCGGGCCGGGAGGGCTCTGGTCCAAGGCGCGGCCCCCCAGGTGCCCACCCAGAGGCTGGAGGCCGATCTGGAGAAGATGAACGACGCCTGGAACCAGATCATGGAGAAGGTAACGCTGCTATTTTGTATTTGATGGAAGGAACCGCATGGCTTCGTGGAGATTGCACTTCGTATCGTTGAACTGTCCTAGAGTTTTTTTGAGTTTACGGACAAAACTGTATCTGGGGAATGAGTTTTTCTTATTTTAAACTTTTTATATCTGTCAATGCTATAAGCAATACATTTTCTTGAATAAAAAGTAAAAAAACTACACCAGTAAACATTATTTATGTCGAAATTATCCATATTTTATTTCATACCCTTTATTTTGGTTACCACTCCAGGGTAATACAGTAGAACCCTGGAAATCCAAACTAATTGAGGCTGTGGCCTTTTCAGATTTGCATAAGTTCAGATTAACCGAGAAATTTTATAATGCAGTACATACTAGTACTTTATACTATAGTAGTTACGTTGTACGCGCCTATTACATTTCAATCAATTAACTTTTTACATTTCAATATAATAATACAGTACTTGAGTAGCAATACAGGTACAGTACTATATACTGTATTAACTTTACACAAAACAGATTTTCAAGGTTATACTGTATTAAATAAATATAAGAGTAAAAAAAAAATTCTGGGATTAAAAACTGGGATCTCCAGCACAGTAGCCTTACACGCTAACCACTACACTATGGAGGCAGACATAATATTTGTTGATTTTCTGTGTGCGTGTGAAGATTGAACAATCGTGGTCAATTTTGCATTTGAAAAACCGAGTTACACCTCTTTTGACAATGGCGATTATCCCACTAGACCAACGAGCGCGAGAGGAGACTGGATGCTGCCCTGCTGCAGAGCGGAAGGCTCCGGGAGGCTCTCTCCGGCCTGGAGAGGTGGTTGGCCGACACGGAGGCCATGGTCGCCGCCCAGAGACCGCCCAGCGCAGACTACAAGGTGGTGAAGGCGCAACTCCAGGAGCAGAAGGTAAGAAGTCGAGAACTTGAGGAGTGACGCTCTGTGGAAACTTTCTGACTTCTTCAGTAGCTTTTCCTACTTAGGATTTCTCTTAGGATGCTCTGAACAATTTCAACAAAACTTTAAATATTTAGGAATTAAATACTTCAATAAACTCCCTAAAGAAATTTTTTAAATTTGAAGTTATCGAAATTCTTAAGGAAAAAATTAATGCCCATTACATGCAAATCTTAAAAATATATATAAAAGAAAAGAAAAAGACTATTATGCCATTAATAAAATAAAACAATAAACCTTGAGTGTAAGTCCCTCGCCAAGCACAAGAGCTCAGTCTCATTTTTGGAGAGGCACAGCGATACTAAAATTATAAGTTTGCCATACTGCTCACTCCTTTCAACAACGTCATATATCAAAAAACTTGATTTTTCAGGAGATCGTTTTTAAAGTTCAAGAATATAATGAAATGTATTAAAAATAAATATCAAGCCACTTATTGAACTTTTTACTGTGCAACAGATCTTTTTAGGTAAAATCTGGAGGTTTTTTCTCCATTTGAAAATATTTAGTATATTTGAAAAAAAAAATTGAACAATACCTTTTCTTCAAAATGCAAAAACAGCACTTTCTGCCCTGTAGCGGGTAAATATTAAGTTAAAAATTTGCCGCTTATGCTGGGATATAGTACATTTTTTGGGCATTCTGAAAACATGCACAACTGAAAATTGACAATTTTTGATATATGACATTGTTGAAAGGAGTGAGCGATATGTATAAATGTATAGAAATTCTATTAAAAAATGTAACTATATTAAATAAATAAAAAATTACAATGGTTTAGTATTCTAGGGTTAAAATTCCCATTTGTTCCAGTTCCTGAACAAGATGTTGCTGGACCGCCAAGGATCCATGTCCTCGCTGTTTGCGATGGGCGGAGAGGTGGCGGCGGGATGCGAACCCGCCGAGAGAAGAGCCATCGAGCAGCAGCTCAAGGGGCTGGTCGGAAGGTTTGAAGCCCTCACCGACGGAGCTCAGAAGAGGATGCTGGATCTCGAGCAAGCCATGAGGGTAAGGGAGACTTCTTCTTCTGTGCGTGTCATGTCAGGTCCCCCTGACTTCGCTATTACTTGAGAGTAATTGTCCTTGTCTTGGGCAGCTCTAAACAGGTCCTGATCCCCGTCCGATCCCGTATATTCCGGAGCCAGGAGATCTGCCTTCTACACCTAGTCGACCTTCACTGAATGATTGCATTTCAATTGCATTCAGCCAACTAAATTGTCATGAATATATTACCAGAAATAAGGATAAAATAAGACTGCCGTTGTTGAAAAAGAACGAGTCGAAAAAAATTGCTTAATGTATAAGGGTTTGAAAATGTATGATGAGATGCCTGAATCAGTGGCGTGCCTAGGGTTTACCAGTAAGGCAAGCCCATTATTTTTCACATTCGTGAATACATGATGTACCTATGATTTCTTCACCTCATATTATTCCCAGTATAGTAAGCACCCAGAAAATATTATAAATATAAACAATGTATTGTAATCATTGTAAAAATATGCTAACATGTAACTTTTGTAAGGTATAGCCATCACCTTGAAATAAAGAAAATGTTCACTATAATAAAATATCTTCCTCAGATATTAACCATAACCAATAAGTACCATCACCATATAATGGCATGCATAGAGTTTAATAATCATTAAGCGCGCCATAATTTAAAAATAGTCATACATAAATTAGATAAATATAGATTTAATGTAGATTTAGTCATTTTTATTTGGAGTTGTTAGGCAAGCCGGGCTTTTGGGCTTCTAGGGAAGTACCGCCACTGGCCTGAATGTATGAAGAATGAAAAGAGTCTGAAAGAATTTATAAATAAATGTTTTGTTTACTGTAAAGAGATGTTACTTTATAAGTATATAGATTATGTAAATTAAGTGTAAATAATAGTTTATATTACTTGTAATATAAGCTAATTTAAAAAAAAATAAAATAAAAAAAAAATCCCTATGAAAGAGTGCATATTTTTCAATGAGAGACTCATGTCTGTCCGATTAACAAGTCCACTGGCATTTCGGTCCAATTCTGCACTTGCCATGTTCTGAGCATTCCCGGTTTTGTGTTCCAGGTTGCCAAGCAGTTCCAGGAGCAGCTGCAGCCCCTCCTGGAGTGGCTGGGCGTGACGGAGAGGAAGGTGAAAGGCCTGGAGCTGGTGCCGACCGACGAGGAGAAGATCCAGCAGAGGATCAGGGAGCACAAGGTATTTCAATCTTCACTCATCATGGATACTTCTTCTTTTTCCATGTTCGCTCCCTAGGAGCATATGGCCAACACGAGACGTCTCCAAGTCACTCTGTCACGCGCCATCTGCTTGGCTTCCTCCCAGGTCAGTCCGGCGTCTCGAAGTTCCGCTGAGTATAGTCGGTGAATGGTCGTCGGCGGCCTTCCGGGGCGCCGGAATCCTCGGGGTTGGAAGAAGAGACATGAGGAGTACATGCATGTATGTATCCATGACATCATGGATACATACTGCACTAATGTGCAAAGGCAAATAGCCGCAAGTTAAAAACAGTAGTTTTGAGATAAACGAGTTTACAGTGATGCTTTTTGCCAAAACATGTATCAAATTAATACAATGTTGCGGCTATTTGGATAATTAATACCTCGGTAAAGGAAAGAGATAGAGCAAAATCTGTGATTGTCTATGATAGAGGCCAGTTATAAGAATGCTTTGAGCCGTGTTGAGCCAAACAGCCGCAATTTGAGTTACGGCTAGTTGCCTTTACACATTAGTGCAGAGAAGTTTGATGGGTTCAAATGACAATTCTCACTCATGGGTATTAGACCAAGAAGTGAAAAAATATATAAAAGTGGTTCAAAATCTGCAAATTTCCGTAATAAAAAATTGTACCCAATTATACACATATTTATTTATGTATATATTTCATCATATACATAATTATAAATTATAATATAGTGCCATCGCTGAGTTTTCCCGTGCCGAGGGCACATTTTACAAAGCTTATTCATAACACTATATGAAAGAAAATTGTTGAATATTTACATATGTATATATTTTTTTCAATAAATTAAATTCTGAAGAAATTTTTTTCATGAAATCTCGTATTTATTTTAATTATGATTCGTTTACATTTAAGGTTAAAATTTTAATGAATAAATTTAAAACATAGTATAAAAGATTAGTTATAGAATTACAAAAAGCTTCCTATTACCTGAAAAAAAAGACTTTAAAATAATTTTAAAGAATTAATAATATCTGGATAAGAAGTATTGAAAATAAAATGGAAAATAAATACCCAATATATTTTTTACCCAAAAATGTGACCTCGAATGGTTGGCATTAATTTTTCGCTTTTTATCTTATTCCAAAAACGTAATCCCCTAAGAGTCGAAGTCGGCGCTTCCAGCAAGCCAGCCAAACACGCTAACCACTACACCAGGGAAAAATTAAATTTTTTTGAAAAAAATCAAGTTTTTAATTTGGTTTTGGCAGGTGCTCCATGATGACATTCTGTCGAAGCGTCCGGACTTCAGTGAGCTGACGGAGACTGCGTCCACGCTCATGGGGCTGGTAGGAGAAGATGAGGCCTCGGCTCTCGCGGACAGGCTCCAAGCTGCTACTGACAGGTTCATACTCAAACTTTTCCTCTGTTTAACACATTGTTATCAGGGTCTCTATCGCAAGATCCTGCGAGTTTCATGGTGTGATCGGGTCACCAACCTACAGGTCCTCCGACGCATGAATACCAATAAGGAACTCCTACCAACCATCAAGCAGAGTGCGCTGATGTACTTCGGACACGTCATGAGAAATTAAAAATATCTTCTTCTCCACCTAATCATACAAGGAAAGATTGAGGAGCAAAGAACTCAAGGACGCCGAAGGACATCATGGCTGAAAAACCTACGACAATGGTTTGGCAGAAGCACCAAATCTCTGTTCCCAGCTGCAGCATCAAAATTGAAGATAGCCATGATGATCGCTGATCTTGTGGCATAGAAAGAAGAAGTATCGGGCAGTTTTTTCATCAACCCCGACCTTAATTTTACTCTACCAGTCTGCTGCCCGACCCTCAGTAAAATAATCACGTGTAACCGCAAACCCGATTCCTATCTGTATAATGTTTCTTGGCGTCTCTCGCGGTCTATCAAAAATAAGTAAATAGAACGCTTATAAGCGTCTCCCGTTCTCAAAAAGAATATATATTTCACCAACTTCACCAATGACCATTGGAACGTTTGTGGAGGTTTTTGAACGTTACATTTCCATTATAAATTATTTCAAGTAATCAGGAAATTTAGCGTGTAAAATTGTTATGTTTTGGTGCAATTTAATGATTTCATATTGTTTTAACACAGGATCAGTCACGTTTTGTGACAACTTGAATTATGATTTCAATAGAATACAGTAAACAGAACAGATTTGCATTTAAAGGATTTTTTGAGCAATATTGGAAATATAACTTTTCGGTGAGGACCGCCACATTTATCATACATGGTTTTGCCGCACTGAGAGATGGCATTTAGTCTACTTTGATCCTTCTTTTCCCAACTCCGTGCTTCACTTCAATACATTCCAGCAATAAGTGTTTTATTATTTTATCATCAGGTACCAAGCCCTGGCCGATAACAGTCTGAGTGCTGGAGAGCTACTGGACAGATCTCGCGCCGCCCTGCGTCACCTGGTCCTCACCTACCAGGAACTCGGAGCTTGGATGGATGCTGCCGAGAGAAGACTACGCAGAGCCAAGCCTCTGCCAGTCCACACCGAAGCACTCCTCAGGCAGATGGACGACCTGGCTGTGAGTACACAATATACTAACCTCGGATGAAGACATCGGAGACCTTACTCTCCTTGTGCAAGTTTCACCAACATCGTGAGTGTGGCCAAATTTCTTTCTCTTCGATGACACTACAGCTCATATCTCTCTAACCCTTATCCCCACCCCCATGGTGCATAGGGCACTGCATCGATAAACGCAATGTTATCTTGATCGTTAACACATGAAGGAAAGGTGATCAGCCCTCCGCTTCGAAAAAATCACAAATATTTATTTGACACCCCTGGGAATCGAACCCGGGACCTCCAGAATGGTAGCCAAGCGTGCTGAACATTACACTACGGAGGTGGACAATCCGCCAGCTCGACAGCCCATATCAGCCACCTTCCAACCTTCCCGTTCTCAGTGGCCAACTTCCAGCTTGCCACGAAGAAGAATAATTCTTCTTCATCTACGTTGAGATATACAGAAAACATCTTATAACTGCTAAGTGTACCATAAACCAAGCACTATAAACAAGCTAGGACGCAAAATGCCGAACCCTCTTCTAATGGAACGGAAGGTCTGCTGACGATAGTCAACAGTCCGGCTTCTCCTGAGGAGTGCTTTCCTCCCAGCAATGAGCAAATGCTAAAAATGTTCCTGATTGGCCCCCACTAGATTATCCCTCCCGTTCCCAACACAGATTAAAATAAAACAAAAATCCACTTAATGATCTATAAACCTTGTACACACATAATAAGTATGTTAAATAATAAATGCAATTCCCAGCTCAAAAAAAAAAATTATTTGAAGCACTAACTTTGTGATTTGCCATTTTTATAATTAAAATAAAATTTTAGTGATTTTAGTTTTAAAATCACTAAATATTTTATTAAAACTTAATTATAATTTCTACCGATTTCGAAGCTAACCGCTTCTTATAAAGTATTAAGTATTAATCAGTCTTGATAAAGAAGCAATTAAGTAAAAATAAAATATTTTCAGTGATTTTAAAACAAAGTTTCATTTTCATTATTAAAAAAATATAAAAACTCAGATTTGCGAACAATCATTTGGACACACTTAAAATGTTGTGAATAAAATGACTGGCCAAAGTAAAAGCTATATAAAATTGGGTTGAAGATCATAAAATACAATTTCGCCAAGAAATATCACTTACTCAATCACATGTTTTCTTTCTTCAGGAATTGACGGAGGAGATCGCCTCCAAACAGGAAGCCGTGGAGTCCACGGTGGAATCCGGTTTGGAGCTGATGAAACACATCTCCGGAGACGAGGCACTCCAGCTGAAGGACAAGCTGGATGCTCTGCAGCGAAGATACGGCGACCTGACCACCCGCGGAGCCGACCTTCTCAGGGCTGCTTCCGAGGCACTGCCTCTTCTGCAGCACTTCCACAACAGCCACAACAAGTGAGTTCAATCAGCAAAATTATCAACCCTCCAATCATCGGACTTTTGAATTATTGAAACATTTGATCATTGGACCATTAAATTATAACGTGACATAACTCTTTTCCGCATTAAATGCGGTCCACATTCAATTATTGGACCATTCAATCTATCATTGGACTGTTAAATCAATTCTAAATGTGGTCCACATGCAATTATTGGATCATTTAATCTATCATCAGACCATTAAATGACTGAAACAGTCAATTATTGGACCATTCAATCAGTCATTGAACCATCATATGACTGAAACAGTCAATCACTGGACCATTCAATCTATCATTGAACCATTAAATTACTGAAATAGTCAATCACTGAGACATTCAATCAGCGAGTAAACAATTATCAAACTGTTGATGGAATACACGATTCATTCTAAATGTTTTTCAAGGCTTGTTGACTGGATGGCTGTAGCCGAAGCCGCTCTTCAAACTGCGGAGCCGAGGGAACAGGACATCATCCGCCTCGAAGAAGACCTCCAACACTTCCGCCCAGTTCTGGAGGCCATCAACCTCGTGGGACCACAACTATGCCAGGTAGGCGTCACATCTACATTCCGGGATGCTGTATTTATTAGCCGGATGGATTTTGGCTGACGGCTCGCGTTGAATTTTGCAGATCTCACCCGGCGAAGGAGCCGCTACCATCGAGGGGCTGGTGACCAGAGACAACAGGCGGTTCGATGCCATCGTAGAACAGATACAGAGGAAGGCCGAGAGACTCCATCTCAGCAAACTGGTGAGTGAACTTAACTTACTAAGTTGATTTAAATTGTGAAAGAAGAACACTTGTTTTTTTACCACTTGAGTTTATTTTATTGAAAGAACCCACAAAGAAGATATGTTTTGTTAGTAATTGTCCGCCTCCTTGGTGTAATGGTTAGCGTGTTCAGCTACCGTGCTGGAGGTCCCGGGTTCAATTCCCAGGGGAGGTGTAAATAAATATCAGTGATTTTATATTCTCATATTTATTTAATAATACCCCGGATTAGTCCCAGAAACGCAGGAGTGATCACCTTGCATTCATGTAAGTAACACTGCGTCATTATGATGCAGTGCCCTATGCACCATTGGGTGCAGATAAGGGTAAGAAGAAGAAGAAGTGATTGTGTGGTTGTATTGATGACTTGCTCTACTTTCCAGCGCTCCCTCCGGAAGGTGTTATATTAGCGTAGCATTATTTAAACAGTCGCATCTGACTGTTTTCTTGGTGATTGTATGGTTGTGTTGATGACTTGGTGTGCATTCCAGCGCTCCCGCGAGGTGGCCGGCGACATGGACGAGCTGCTGGAGTGGTTCCGGGAGGCGGACGAGCGTCTGCGCGGCGCGGCGCCCCCGGGCTGCGAGCCCCCGCCGCTGCGCGCGCAGCTCAAGGAGCACCGCGCCTTCAACGACGACGTCAGCGGCCAGCGCGCGCGCGTGCGCGACCTCATCAGCAACGCCAAAAAGGTGAGAGGGGAGGCTAACCTGATTGTCTAGTGGCTTACAATTATCCAGTCTAATTTTCTGGTCCAGTTGCCATGTCCGGTCCAATTGTGGAATCTAATTGTCTGGTTAAATTTTCCAGTACGATTTTCTGGTACAATTGTCCTATCCAATTCTTCAATCCAATTCTCCGGTAAAATATGCCGGTCCAATTGGATTGTTTGGTCCAGTTGTCCAGTCCAATTTTCCAGTCCAATTGTTCAATCCAATTTTGTGGTCTGATTGTCTGGTTCGATTGTCCGGTTCAATTGTCCGGACCATTGCTTGATTCAGATCAGCACTGGAAGATATCAGACTGACACTGGAAAACTTGACATGATCAAATGGTGGCCTATTCAGTAGTCGGAATAATTGATGGGCATTGTCAAATTATAAGCCGCATAATCAGCGGATATGTATGAGGAGATGCATGAATGTGAAAGAGGCTTAGATTTTTTGTAGAGTGGTGTGGCGTTCTATTCTCTCTGCTTTGTTAGCAAATTATCATAATTTACAACTAGTATCCACCATCTGGTTTTATTCATTCAAATCTTAAACTATTCTTCATTTTAAAACTAGTCAACAATCCCCATTTTAAAATTCTAGTATGTCATTTTTTGATTTTCTGTGGCAGGTGTTGCGCGAGTCGCAGCCTTCCGAAGACATGTCCATCATCAGGGACAAGATGGAGGACCTCCGGGAGACCATGGAGACGGTCGGCCAGCTCAGCTCCGACCGACTCGGAGTCCTCGAGCAGGCGCTTCCATTGGCCGAACACTTTGCAGACACCCACGACGAGTAAGTACTAGATGACCTTCAATTTTTTCAATGCAGTTTAACTCTTACCACCCTGTAGGCCAGACATTCTGGCCCGTATGATTCTAGTAGGCAGCTGCGTGGGCCACAATGTCTGGCCCGGCGCAGGTATAACTTTGATTACTGATTTCTCTATCACCAAAAAATATTTTTAAATACAGTTAATCTTAATTAACGCGGTCATACGAAGTGCTAGACAGAGTGTCCCAAAATAAGGGAACCAAAATATTTATTTTAATGGTAGAAAATTTTTGCATTTTTGTTATCAAAGTAGCTGATATTGTTCAGCATAGCAGTAGCTCTTCCTACAGGTATAACCATCGGCAGGTTGGTCCTGTATATAGGAATGTGACACAATCTATGGGCACGCTGTCTTAGGTAACTATCGGGAACATACAGACCAATGCTCCGGATAATTTCAGGATTATCAATCATACCGCGCAACAATCGATAAAAATGCGTAATCAAATACAAATATACTTCGAAATGCTGACGATGATGTGACGTTGGTCGGATGTCGGTTAATGTCTGGTTGTTTCTTCCAGTCTCTCCACCTGGCTGGAAGATATGGAGCGCCAAATCGGAATGCTGGCGATGCCAGCTCTCCGACCGGAGCAGATCGCTTCCCAACAGGATAAGAATGAGGTTTGTTGATCTTAATACTACTGACACTTACTTAGCTAACTGTATATAATTATCAAATCCCGTCGTCAATGGTCCACAAGCGTAAAAAATACCTGTCTGAAATATTTATTTATTTATTTATTGAACGGCTAATGCCTTTAACATAATACCAAAGTAGGACACAAAATGCCGAACCCACTTCTAGTGGAACGGAAGGTCTGCTGATGACAGTCAACAGTCCGGCTTCTCCTGAGGAGTGCAACGTGGTTTCCTCCCAGCAATGAGCAAATGCTGACTAGTTCCTGACTGGCCCACACTAGATTATCCCTCCTGTTCCCAACACAGATTCAAATAAAAACATATTTAATTAGCTAGAAGAAACAAAATCCACTAAATGATCTATAAACCTTGTGCATAATAAAATAAGCAAGATAAATAATACATGCAATTCCCATCTTAAAAAAAAAAAAATACATAAAACAGTATCTAATATAAAAATACACTAATGAATACACTAATATAGAAACAAAAAGTCCTAAACATAAAATAACAAATAGTAAGCACTGGTAAATACACGTCTCCTTCACACACTAGCAGCGAGCAGTGAGAGAGAGTGACCACTGACTATTTGATATCTTACTAGCTAGAGTTGCTATAACATGGTTTGAGTCATGTCCAGATGCTGATGCAGTCCATCAACGAGCACAAGCCGCTGGTGGACAAGCTGGTGAAGACGGGCGAGGCGCTGGCGCAGCTGTGCAGCGCGGAGGACGCGGCGCGCCTGCACGAGGCGGCCGAGGGGCTGTGCGCACGCTACGCTGCCCTGCGCGCCGAGCTGCGCGCGCGCCAGCAGGCGCTCGAGGGCGCGCTGCAGGAGTCCGCGCTCTTCGCCGACAAGCTGGAGGGCATGCTGCGCGCGCTGGCCGGCGCCCGCGACCAGGTGGGCGCGCTGGAGCCCGTCTCCGCGCACCCGCCCAAGATCGAGTGAGTGCGCCCTCTAACCACCTAACCTAACCTAACAATCTAATTATTATACCATAAGTTATGTAAGGTTAGGTTGGGTTATCCATCCTGTTGGTTCCTGTAACCACAAGTGTCATTAAATTACTGTACCATATCGCTCACTCCTTTCAACAACGTCATATATCAAAAAACTAGATTGTTTTTAAAGTTTAAGAATATAATAAAATGTATTAAAAATAAATATCAAGCCACTTATTGAACTTTTTACTGTGCAACATATATTTTTAGGTAAAACCTGAAGGTTTTTTCTCCATTTGAAAAATATTTAGTACATTTAAAAAATAATTATAAACCATTTCCTTAAAATCCAAAAACAACACTTTCTGCCCTGTAGCGGGTAAATATTAAGTTAAAAATATGCCGCTTTTGCTGGGATATAGTACATTTTCTGGGCATCCCGAAAACATGCAAAAGTGAAAATTGATGATTTTTTATATATGACGTTGTTGAAAGTAATGAGCGATATGATTAACTGTTACTTCTTAGGTTAGGTTAGGTTATCCATCCTGTAGGTTCCTGTAACCACAAATCTCACTCAATTATTGTACCGTAGGCTGTGTTAGGTTAGGTTATCCACCCTATTGGTTGCTGTAATCACAAGTTACAATCAATTATTGTACCATTGGTGCCATTTTGAATCATCTTGTAGTAACTTCTTCAGTTACCTGATTAGGATAAGGATAGTCTTCTTCTTCATCTTTAGCCTTCTGTCCTCCACTGCTGGATATAGGGCTCTTCTATATCCTTCCATTTTTTTCCGTCTGTTGTTGATTGCAGCCAGTTTCTACTCCCCACAGTGGCTATGTCGTTGGATGTTAGTATTTCTAAAATAAAGGACAGTGTCTCTAAAATGGACGACAGTATTTCTAAAATAGAGGACAGTATCTCGAAAATAGAAATCAGTATCTCCAAAATAATAATAATAATAATAATAAAACCCTTATCCGCACCCGAATGGTGCATAGGGCACTGTGTCATATAAACGCAGTGTTATCTTGATCGTTTTTACACATGAAGGAAAGGAGATCAGCCCTCCGCTTCAGGTACCAGTCCATGGTAATATTGAATAAATATTACAGTGATAAAATCACTTATATTTATTTTACCCCCCTTGGGAATCGAACCCGGGACCTCCAGAACGGTAGTTGAGCGTGCCGACCATTACACTACGGAGGCGGAGGCAAAAATAGAGGACAATATCTAAAATAGATGACAGTTTTCCTAAAATAGAGATATCAGCTATTTCGGCATTTCTTTGTACGTTATTTTAATTTTCTTTTCTTCCAGGGATCAAATCGAGGAGAACAATGCTATCGTGGAAGATTTGGACAAGCGCGAAGAGGCGTACGCCGCTGTGAAGCGTGCCGCTAACGACGTCATCAACAAGGCCAGCAACAAGGCCGATCCCGCTGTCAAGGACATCAAGAAGAAACTGGAACGCCTCAACTCGTGAGTCAACTCCTTAATTTGTTCCATGTTTATTTTTAATCCATCAAGCACTGGATTTTCACAGGACGACCAAGGAAAACTTGGCACAATCAGGTATGTCAAATACTTGAAAGCGGCCGGATCAGGAGTCGTAATAATCGTCGGGTATGTATGAGGAGATGCATGAATGTATGATTAATTTATGTTTCTTTTTAAATGTCAATTTGTAATTTATGTTTTTTTAAATGTTCAAGTACTATCTGCCCACTGATTGCAAACGGCTATATATGGTATCAAACGTTTTGATCAATATCACTAGTCCGTCTTTGGTCGGTTGGAAGATATTGCTTTTTAGCAATAAGCCCGCCAATGTACTTTTTATTTTCTGTACATGAAGTTTAAAATAAATAAATAAATAAATAAATAAATAAATGTAGAAGAGGCAAAGAATGTTTGCAAAGACAGAGTGGTGTGGCGTTTGATTCTCTCTGCCTACCCCTGCGGGGAAGTGGCGTGATGGTTAGGTAGGTAGGTAGGTAGGACATGTATCAAGATTAGGTGTGAATGAACACGAAGGATCATTTTTTTTTATATATTTGTAGATGGAAGTCTTAGTTTCCCAGGGCTTTTACGACCTGGCACTGGCTGGTTCAAGTGATTAGCGAACACTGGATTATTTAACCCTAAAGATGAGATAATTTAAAGGTTAATAAACACTTCACCAATTCCTCAACTGATGGCATAACAATCGGCCATATTTCACAAATGTATGCAGAAGGATCTAAGGCCATTGCATACATACAAGTTTCAAGAATATGAATGTTCAATAATGGGCAGAATGGTGAACATTACCCATGTGTAAGATGTGTTCGCTTAAGCCAGCCAAACGCCAGGCCGTAAGTCCTGGGATGCTTAGACTTCCATTCCACATCTGTATTCTTAATTATATAGATTTTTATCATTAAGTTATTGTGAAATTGAACACCAATAAACCGCATCCGTGATCAAGTATGTAAGTGCATTCTTATTTGCAAGCGCTCTTTAAAAAGACAAGAAAGGCCTGGTATTAGCGCCCTGTCACACAGCGCACCACGCCGCCACACTATAAAGTGCTAGATAGTTTTTCAATTTAATTTAAATTTATTTATTTCAATTAATATATACATTACAAACTATAAAAAATTTAAATCGTATACATTAAAATAAAATATATGCAAGAACTGTTGCTAAAGGTGTAGAAGAATCCCCCTTCGGAAAACTCCTTCAGACACATGGAACAGATCCAATGAGATATTGTTCAACATAGCGGTAGCTCTTCCTATAGGCATATAACCATCGGCAGGTTGGTCCTGTATATAGGAATGTGAAACAATCTATGTCGACGCTGTCTTAGGTAACTATCGGGAACATACAGACCAATGTTCCGGATAATTTCAGGATTATTGATCATACCGCGCAACAATCAATAAAAATGCGTAATCAAATACACATTCCTTCTAGTCTCTAAACTAGTATTCTGATAATAAAATGGTTACCATATCTCATTGATTCCTCTTCTTCCAGGTTGTGGAATGACATCCAGAAGGCCACGGGCGACCGCGGCCGATCCCTCGAAGAGACGTTGGAGCTGGCGCGCAAGTTCTGGCGCGAGCTGACGGCCGTGATGGGCACACTCAAAGAGCTGGAGGAAGCCCTGGCTGCCCAAGAGGCGCCGGCGGCTCAGCCGAGGGCCATACAGGCCCAACAGGTGGCGCTGCAGGAGATCAGACAGGAGATCGACCAGACCAAACCAGAGGTGAGAGGCAATTCCATCTTCTTTATAAACCATTCAATTCGTTTCTCAGTGTGGAATGATCTGTGCTTATCTTAGATCTCTGAGCTCCATGTCCAGATCACTTCATCTGGCTGGTCAAACTCCACTCAACTTTGTACTCTTGACGCATACCATTGAGTTTCTTTCTCATTCCTATCAAAATAATTGAAGTAGGCTCTCCTCATATTGGTGCACTATCAGAATATGCGTGCTTTGGCGAGTTAGATAGACGCTCGAATGTGAAACTGGCCTTCGGGTTTGATTCCCGCCAATTGCAAAATGAATTCAAGAAAGATTTATTTTCAATTGGTCTGGGTGTTTGTGATGTATTTTTCACATTTGCTTTCCCTATCCTTACTATCCTACCTGCAGACAAGCATCTAAAATAGACGCTTTGAAGGTTATTCCTTAAAAAAAACAATAAATAATACGAATTAACGCACTAGTCTAATTAAAAAAATGCTACTATTTTTTTCTCGTTTTCATATACTTTCAATACAAAATTGTCACATTTCATCTTCAACTATGGTCAATAAAAGCAACATTTAAGAATATTCACTTTTCCCGTTTTTAAATCACAGTTCATATGGTGTACAAAATACATATCATCGTTGCACGTGTAAGTTTTTAGCACCATGAGGGAAAGGTAAATCTATATATGCAAAGCTTGATTGTTTGATTGCCTCGGCAGGTGGAACAAGTCAGGAAGACCGGGTCCAAGCTGATGAACCTGTGCGGAGAGCCGGATAAACCGGAGGTCAAGAAGCACATCGAGGATCTGGACAGCGCCTGGGACAACATCACGGCGCTCTACGCCAAGCGAGAGGAGAACCTCATCGACGCCATGGAGAAAGCCATGGAGTTCCACGAGACTCTCCAGGTAACTGAATGCGGGCGAAATGTGATCTCTCAGACGAATGTGCGGTAAAACAGTGTATTATAGATGATATAAGGCAGGGGTTCCCAAAGTGTGCGCCGTAGAAAGTAGAGAGGGGCGCCGTGAGTCGATCCTCTATCATTATCCGAAACCACAAATATTCTCGGGTACCTATAAAGCAACAGTTTCTTTTTTGCGAACTAGCATCTTTTTACCCAACTACTATTATTGTAGGTACCTACCTATTTCTTTCGACTATAATATATGTAAATACATATATAGTCACATTGTCTTTTCCAAATAGCTTACTAAAGTAGGACGCCGTGACAAAATACTAAACTTGTAATAAACATATTGGGAACCCCTGATATAAGGAATGAACAGTGATACAAGGCTGAGGTAAGCATTATCGAAAAAATTAGGAACGGTGTGTCGAGATGCTTTGGGCATGTGAAATGTATGAGGCGATGCGCGAATGTGGAAGAGACAAAGATTGGTTATTAAAAATTAAACACTTGTATTGGACCGCTAATTGAGTTTCATTTTAGACGACTAGGTTCGAAAACTACAGATGTTTTTATCGACAGGTGATCATAATAAATAATGAGCAAGAAATCATTCAGGTAGAGGAAATAACTAAAGGGGGGGGGGTTTAGGGGCGGCACTTGGTTTAATGGGAACATAGACAATAATGGTGATGAATTTTGGAAAAGCATATTATAATTAATATTTTATCAGTGAAAACCCTTAACCTCCCCCTTCTCTAGTTTATTAGCTCTGCCAATATCTGAATGATTTTTTGCTTTTGAGTTTTTGTGATCACCTGTTGATGAAAACATCTGTAGTTTTCTAAACTAGGCATTTAAATTAAATAAAACTCAAATAGTGGTCCAATACAAGTGTTTAATTTTATATATAATAATGAATATTTTATTTATTGTGTCGGCATTTACTTTGTGGTAAGACATGATGAAATTTAAAAAAAAACACTTGTTTTTTACTATTTGAGTTTATTTTATCATAACGACTTGTTTCAGAAGCTATGCTCCCATCTTCATGTTTATATTTAGACGTGAAGATGGAAGCATAGCTTCCGAAACTACTCATTATAATAAAATAAATTCAAGCAGTAAAAAACTAGTGTTTTTCTTTATCTGTCCGCCTCCGTAGTGTAATGGTCAGCACGCTCGGCTACCGTTCTGGAGGTCCCGGGTTCGATTCCCAATGGGGGTAAAATAAATATTAGTGATTTTTTCACTGTCATATTTATTCAATATTACCCTGGACTGGTACCTGAAGCGGAGGGCTGATCACCTTTCCTTCATGCGATAACACTGCGTTTATATGACGCAGTACCCTATGCACCATTGGGGTGCGGATAAGGGTTTTACTATTATTATTATTTTCTTTAACAATTTCAATAATCAACATGTCATTCCACAGCAAAGTTATTGCCAAATCAGTAAATGATACGAAGATTGTTTGCAAAGGTAGAATGGTGTGGCGTTCCATTCATGGTAAGATGGTTTTTTTTTCATCATAGAACCTGCTGGAGTTCCTGGAGACTGCCGAAGAGAAGTTTGCCCGGATGGGACCACTCGGCTCGGACATCGACGCCGTCAAGAAGCAGATCCAGCAGCTCAACAAGTTCAAGGACGAGGTGGACCCGCACATGGTTAAGGTGGAAGCCCTCAACAGGTCAGTACGCGCCACTCGCATAACTAATCAGCCCCCTTTTACACGAGTCGTGTTTGTTACGAGTGAGTCTGGATGTATCCACAACAAAAGCTCGTATAATTTTACGAGTCGTATTGGATTTTGAGCAAGGCTTAGGTGTTTTGAATTCCGTTTTTAATTAATGATTTACTTAGTAAATACCACTATTTCTTAAAATCTACTGTGACACATGTTACGATGCATTCCGCATCATTTTCAAACACTGTATCGCAACCCGTGTCACAGTAGATTTTAAGAAATAGTGTTATTTACTAAGTAAAACATTAATTAAAAATGGATAGATTTTTACCACAAAGTGACTGCCGAATCAATTAATGAAAAGTTTTAAATTCCGCCTTAAAACCAATTTTACCATCCTAAACCGCCTCTGTGGTGTAATGGTTAGCGTGTTTAGCTACCGTGCTGGAGGTGCCAGGTTCGATTCCTGGGGGGGTGAGAAAATAAATATTAGTGTATTATTTTTTTTATTTTTTTAAAGAAAAAGAAAAATATTTGTGTTTTTATTATTTACGCAAATATTTCAATTTCATACTATTTCTGTGAGCCTAAGCGGCTCATTATTAGAAATAGGTATCAAATTGTGGTAGAGTGGGTTCGAACCGAGAAACTCTGACCACTACCGGGCATATTTTACACTCTCATATTTGTTTAAAATTACCCTGGATTGGTCCCCGAAACGCAAGATTGATCAGCTTGCCTTCATGTAAATAACGATCGAGATCACACTGCATCAATGCGATGCAGTGCCCTATGCACCATTGGGTGCGGATAGGGGTTAGAAGGAGTTTTAAATTTACGTAGTTTGTTAAATCGCTCATTTTCAGGTCATTATTGGCTAGAAATGTTGAAACTTGCTACGCTGTGTCTAAATTTAAATGCAATCCGTGAATTACTTTAGGAGAGTTGAGATTTTGAACAAACAAATTTTTACTTTTTAATTTATATGAAGTGATGTCGTGTTTTTTAATTTTTTTAAAAATTATCTAAGCATCCAGGCTTTCTCAAGTTGACTGTTTTGTGAGTTCTTTAAAATTAGTTTTCGTCAGCTTGATTTGCAAAGTGTCTAACTCCGTCTGTAATTTATAAATAAAAAAATAACGTTTGGTGATTTAAGTATAAGGTTTTTATTATCTCTAGATAAATTTCAGGTGGAGTTAGACACTTTGCATATTAAGCCCATAATTTTACACATAATTTTGCATTATTTTACATACAACAGAAAAAATGTGTATATATATTTTATATATAATCTACATTAAATAACCATGTATTTAAATTTCACGTACAGAATATATGTACATTGGTGGGCTTATTGCTAAGAAGCAATATCTCCTAACCAACCAAAAAGAGAGTAGTGATATTGGTGAAAATTTTAACCTTCTACAGCTGTTATTAAAAAATTGAGGGCAGAAAGAGTCAATTAATCATTGTTTAAATGAACAAATAATTTCAACATAATATATAATTGAAATTTGACAAGAGAAAAAATACAAATAATTCAAATACAAATAATGAGAAAATACAAATAATGAGAAAATACAAATAATGAGAAAATACAAATAATGAGTAAATACAAATAATGTGTAAATACAAATAATCAAATAATGAGCAAATACAAATAATGAGTAAATACAAATAATGAGTAAACACAAATAATGAGTAAATACAAATAATGAGTAAACACAAATAATGAGTAAATAGAAATAATTACAACATGACATATTGATGATTAACAAGCACGGCAGAGGTATAAGGATCAGGTAAGAAGTCGATGGGGAGATAATGCCTCCATCTGCTAATGGAGGCTCGCAATTGGCAAATGACCAACTTCGGCCAATGAGGAGGCTCTGTGCGTGCCGGGCCACCTGATTGGCCGGAACTGAGATCCCTCACATTGCAACAATTTTTGTGACTATTTGAATATGATGTTTGTCCCCCCCCCCCATTGATGTTTGTGGATAATGTTGGTTTTGTTTCCCCCCGGGCGGCCGCCTTGTGTTCCGGCAGGAGTCTGACAAGGCAAGCTCTCTGATTTGATACTCCCTATTCCGGTAGCTGTGTCGCTGGCTGCACTCCTGTTATGGCTTTACTTGTTCCCATTTATCCGGCTTAGTGTCCGCACTCCATCCGGCGTTACTTTATTTACTCTTAATAGTCATTGCTCGATGAATTGTGTGATTTGTTCGATTTGTTAGATGATTTGTTCAAATAATTGAATGATTTGTTTGATGAATAGTATGATTTGTTCATTTTATTAGATTATCTGTTCAAAGAATTTAAAAATTTGTTTGATTAATTACTGATTTGTTTGATGAATAGTATGATTTGTACAAACATTTGAATGATGTGTTTGATTAATTATCTGATTTGATTGATGAATAGTACGATTTGTTCCATTTATAATATGATTTTTTCAGAGATTTGAATGATTTGTTTGATTAATTACTGATTTGTTTGATGAATAATATGATTTGTCCAAATATTACATGCTTTGTTAGTAGATTTGTTCAATCTCTTTGACGAATCACGTGATTAGTTCGTTGAATTATTTGTTTAATGCAATGATTTTTTTTTATGAATGGTGTGGTTTGTTTGATTTATTACATGATTTGTTCAAAACAGGCAGAAGGCCTATAAGAAGAAGAAGAAAAAGAAGATTTGTTCAAAGAATCTAATGATTTGTTTGATTAATTATATGAATTGTGTTATTTCTTAGGTGGATTATATAAGTCTGATGAATTGTGTGGTTTATTTAAACATGAATTACTGATTTGTTCAATGAATTGTGTGAATTGTTCAATGATTTGTGTGACCTGTTAATAAATCTATTATTTTATGGCACTGAATGAACATCAAGTCTATCTGTATTACTTCAACAAAGTCTCTCTGACCCATATGGACTATTTAAAGCCGAATCGCCAAGATGATTTTCACCAAAACCCGTTTGTAAATTCCTACAGCTTAAAATTGTGATTAAGTTTACGAAACATCGTACGTTATTGTCATGTGGCTTTATGCATGCGTTTATGTTTGTATCCAAAGCTTTGATTTAGAGTTACGAATATGTATTTTACGAGAAATTGTCTAACACAAAACATTATCGTAATTTTTTTAAACAATTAATTTGTTTTTTTTCGTAACAATTTTGTACCTATTTTATTGCATCTACGTGTCAGTTTTGGTTTTTACAAATATGACTTATCTTTTTTTTGTTATAAACCACTTAAAAAGTAGACTTATGATTTACCCTTTGTCGTAGTAGATGTTGTGACATCGCTCACTCCTTTCAAGAACGTCATAAATCAAAAATCGTTAATTTTCAGTTGTGCATGTTTTCAGAATGCCCAGAAAATGTACTATATCCCAGCAAAAGGGGCATATTTTAAACTTAATATTTACCCGCTACAGGGCAGAAAGTGTTGTTTTTGCATTTTGAAAAAAAGGTATTGTTTAATTATTTTTTTAAAGATGCTAAATATTTTTCAAATGGAGATAATACCTTCAGGTTTCACCTAAAAAGATCTGATGTACAGTAAAAAGTTCAATAAGTGGCTTGATATTTATTTTAAATACATTGTATTATATTTTTAAACTTTAAAAACGTTCTCCTGAGAAATCAATTTTTTTGATTTACGACGTTCTTGAAAGGAGTGAGCGACATGTACTCAATGTTTTGTGTAGAGTATCTAATTTAAATGTTTTGTTTTTATTTAACATAGTTACATATTTGTTTACTTTATTTTTTTTTATATAAACGCCCTACCCATTCGAATTAGAATTGTGGAATGTTACACGTGTATAACGTGATCACTTAACGAAGCCTATGACGGTCGTAAGCTCTGTAAATACCCAGACTTTATTGAGATCTTTATTGAGATGTCAAAAAAATAATATAAAAAATAATTCCCGACTGGAGATAATCCAGATTTGTGAACAAGTATTTGGACACACTCACATGTTGGATGAATCTTTGTCTACCATACCGGAGGTCCCGGGTTCGATACCCACACGACTCCCATCAATGCGTGGCTACAATATTTGTATGGACACGGGTGATGTGTTCAACGCGTAGAATGTGTTATTATTTTTTGACATCTCAACATAGATGAGGAAGAATATGGAAGTCTGGGCATTACGGGGTTTTAAGACCGTCATAGGCTGGTTTAAGTGATTACTTTACACACGTGTAACATTCACCAATTCTACCCATGATTGACAACCACACTACTCAAATTCTTGGATGCTCTGTATATATGATCCAATTTCGATACATTGTACTTAAATCACTATAATTTCACTAGAGACATCTATTGGTGAGATGAAAAGAAGCTTTTTATTGAGCAGAAACTCTCGAATTTGTATGTGAGGTCCGAATCCTGGATTATAATCACATACATGAGAAACTATGGAATACAGAAAAAAAATTAAAAATATATTTTCTGGCGTTTTTCATGTATGTGTTTATAATCCAGGATTCGGACCTCACTTACTAATAAAAGAGTTTCTGCTCAATAAAAAAGCTTCATTTCATCTCAACAATAGATGTCTCTAGTGAAGTTCTAGTGATTCAAGAACAATGTTTCAATATTGGTTCAAATGTAAAGAACTTCTAAGAATTTGAGTAGTGTGGTTGTCAATCATGGGTAGAATTGGTGAATGCCCAGAATTCCATATTCTTCTTCATCTATGTTAAGATGTAAAAAATAATATGAAAAATAACCTCTATAATTGGAGATAATCCAGATTTGCGAACAAGTATTTGGATATACAGTGAAACCTCTGTCTATCGTTTTTAAAGGGACCTATTAAAATAAACTATGAATGTGGGAAAACAATGAATGCGGGATTAAGAGGTCAATACGCAAATAGATACGACCGAGTAAAGATACCGTCCTCCCAATCTGCATAACTATTCGTAGGCTAAAATTCTAAGAAGAATACATGTTTCAGATCCAAATTTATTTTTTTTTAAAAAAATAACAAACCTGAATAGAATTTGAAAAAATTCTTTTGTTTTTTAACTGTTTTATTTTCGTAAGTCAATAGTATATTTTCGGCTTTGCAAATAGTATTTTTTTCAGCATCGGTTATTGAATGTGCGTTGTAGAAAGTTTTCTTTCAAAGAGTGTGCATGCTTCTGAAAATGCAGGTACAGGCTGCGGCTCCTTTTCGTCAATATCGACCTCTCCTGCTATCGGTTACAAAAGCTTTCGATAGTTTCTATCCCATACGTTGCCGTTGAATGTAAGAAAATTGAAAAGAGTGTAAAAAACAGACAAAATGTATCAAATATGCAGCTTAATTCGAATGATAAATGCGGTAAATGGTGATACAGAAACGATCGATGCGATTTAGTTTAGTATGAAATTAATCGGGATAGAAGAAATAAACGACACATCCGGGAAAACGATTATTCGAGGAACGATAGATAGAGCTTTCACTGTAGAATGTGTTAATTTAAAAAAGTCTTGCTAGCTCTCTGTGTAAGATTCACCAATTGTAGCTAGCGAATGAGAAGTATGATACATCATGTCTCTCCTTTTCAACAAGCATGTCTCTCTCCAGGCAAGCCCAAGAGCTGACGGAGCGCACGTCCTCGGAGCAGGCGGCCTCCATCCGGGAGCCGCTGGCCGGCGTGAACAGGCGCTGGGGAGCGCTGGTCTCCGGCATGGCCGACAGGCAGCGGCGCCTCGAGGGGGCGCTGCTCCGCCTCGGGCAGTTCCAGCACGCGCTGCAGGAGCTGATGGTCTGGATCGACAGGAGCGACGCCACGCTGGACTCCCTCAAGCCGGTAATTTATTGGAAAACCAACAGAATATTTACTAAATATAATTTTTTTTAAATACTAGTTAAGCACTACCTTAGGGGGTGAGAATAAATATTAGTGATTTTACACTCTAATATTTATTTAATATTACTCTGGACTGGTCCCTGAAGCGCAGGAGTGATCACCTTGCCTTCATATAATTAACGATCAAGATAACACATTGCGTCAATACGATGCAGTGCCCTACGCACCATTGGGTGCGGATAACAGTTAGAAGAAGAAAAAGATTTTAAAAACAAAAGTACATTTTAATTCAATTATTGATATTTATTTATTTAATATTATTTACCAATTAGTTCGGATTTCTGGAGTTCTACTGTATACAAAAAATTATTCAAGGATATTTCTTTGCCAGGTGGCCGGAGATCCTCAAGTCCTCGAAGTGGAGCTGGCCAAACTGAAGGTCCTCGCCAACGACATCCAGGCTCACCAGAACAGTGTGGACACCCTCAACGACGCCGGATTACAGATAATCCAACAAGGCAAAGGTAACGCTGATCATCCTTCTCCAACAATGCTGTCAAATTGTCACGCAGGGTCGGAGATCTCACCTCTGTTTGCTTCCAGGAACGGATGAGGCCAGCACCACACAAGACAAGCTGCAGCAGCTCAACAGGAAGTGGAGGGATCTTCAACAGAAGGCCAAGGATAGGCAGTTGGAGCTGGAAGAGGCGCTCAGAGAAGCACAAAGGTAATTTATGATCAACAATTTTACTATTTTTTCGTGGGTATACTGGCAAAAAAAACTGCGTTATACAAGGTTTGGAGTTACAACATTTTGAGTGTGTCCAAATACTTCTTCACAAAATCTGGAATATCTTATTACCGGAGTTATTTTCATATTATTTTTTGACATCTCATCAAAGATGAAGAAGAATATGGAAGTCTGGGCATTTACGGGGCTGACGACCGTCATAGGCTGGTTTAAGTGATCACTTTACACACGTGTAACATTCACCAATTCTACCCATGATTGACAACCACACTACTCAAATTCCTGGAAGTTCCATATATATATGATTCAAGAACAAGGTTTCTAAATTGGTTCATATATATAGAACTTCCAAGGATTTGAGTAGTGTGGTTGTCAATAATGGGTAGAATTGGTGAATGTTACACGTGTGTAAAGTGATCACTTAAACCAGGCTATGACGGTCGTCAGCCCCGTAAATGCCCAGACTTCCATATTCTTCTTCATCTTTGATGAGATGTCAAAAAATAATAGGTTTTTAGTTCATACAAAATTAGGGTTTGCATTCCAAAAAAAAATCTAAGATAGTTTATATTAAAATGTACTTTATTTTTTTTAATAACAAATATATTTATAACATTTTGAGTGTGTCCAAATACTTGCTCACAAAATCTATTAAAAAAAAAAAAAACAAATATATTTTTTAATTTATTTATTTTTCTGAAACCATGTTATAAAAAGCATGTATAGTATCTGTGTATACTAAAAATATGCCACAATTTATACTGGTTGGGTAATATATCCAAAATTAAACAAGGTTCATTTGGTTGAATTCTACATTTATCATCTTCTTCCTTTGCCCTCCTTATTATCGTCTTTTGTTAATTGGTAATTGGTATATTAATATGTAATTTATGTTTTTTTTTAAATGTCAATTTGTTATTTATGTTTTTTAAATGTTCAAGTACTATCTACCCTCTGATTGCAAACGGCTATATATGGTATCAAACGTTTTGATCAATATCACTAGTCCGTCTTTGGTCGGTTGGAAGATATTGCTTTTTAGCAATAAGCCCGCCAATGTACTTTTTATTTTCTGTACATGAAGTTTAAATAAATAAATAAATAAATTTATTTATGTATATGTCAATACGAGACGCGTTTCGTCTTCTTAGGACATTATCAAACACTCTCTGCAGTTACAGTAAACACAATTTTTGCATCCGTGTTATTTAAAACCGTGCTATACGAGGCCCACGTGTATGTGGAAAAACCTATATACATAGTTATTATTTAATTATATAAATGATTTTTGTTGATTTATTTTATTGTTTTTGTTTTTGTTTAGATTCCATTCCGAGATCCAAGATCTGCTCTCCTGGCTGGGAGATGTGGACAGCATCATCGCTGCATCAAAACCTGTCGGAGGTCTTCCAGAAACTGCGTCCGAACAACTGGAACGATTCATGGTAAGGGTGTTTTTTATCACACGGACATCACAAATAGTCTATACAATCATCTCTTTCAACTGTTCCCCCATATTGTATCTACAAGAACAACTTCAAGGTCTTGTCTTCATCTGGTCGCTTCTCAAATTTGAAGATCCTTCAATGTGTCTCCGTTTAAAGATTGATTGAACTTTTCCTTTTAAATATATATCCGCCCTTGTCCGCCTCTGTAGTGTAGTGGTCAGAGTCCTTGGCTACCGTGCTTGAGGTCCCGGGGTTCAATACCCAGGGGTTCAAAATAAATTTAAGTGATTACCTATGTGATTTTATGTGATTAACTTTGTGATTTTACCTTCAGTATACTAATCACAAGTAACCACAAATCCAATTCGGATCTATTTAATATTTGTTAGCATCTCTCGCGCTCTACCAAAAGTAAGCAAATAGAACGCTTATAAGCGTCTCCTGCTCTCTACCAACAGCATGTAATAATAAATAATAATAATAAAACCCTTATCCGCATCCCAATGGTGCATAGGGTACTGCGTCATATCAACGCAGTGTTATCTTGATCGTTTACACATGAAGGAAAGGTGATCAGCCCTCCGCTTCAGGTACCAGTCCAGGGTAATATTGAATAAATATTACAGTGAAAAAAATCACTTATATTTATTTAACCTTCCTTGGGAATCGAACCTGGGACCTCCAGAACGGTAGCCGAGAGTGCTGACCATTACACTACGGAGGCGGACCATGTAAAAGACGCTTTTAAGTGTTTCCCGCAAATTATGTGTTAAGATATTTTCTTCTTACTTACTTGAATATTTATAACAAAAGCAATTTATGTTAATTATGAATACATCATACATATATCAATATATCAATCTCAACCGTCTTTTTAAAAAAGTAAAAATATTACCAGAAATAGTCTCATCGTTTTGACATTAATATTTTTATTTTTGGCAACAGGAAGTGTTCAATGAGATCGAGGAGAACCGCCCGAAGGTGGAGGCTGTTCTGCAGCAGGGCCAGGAGTACCTGAAGAAGCAAGATCGGCCACAATCCGTGTCCAACCTCCAGCATAACCTCAAAACGCTCAAACAGAGATGGGACAGCGTTACCGCTAGGTAAGTGAACCTTGGTGTTTCGATATCTTCTTCCTAGCTACATCCCAGCGGTCTTTGAAGACTGTTGGGGTCAGCTCTCCTCGTCCTCAGGTTGTAGGTCCTTCTGTCCTGGACAACGTCACCTAGGCCATGCCTTTGAATCATGTTATCTTTCTGCAGCACCCATGAATTTTTCGGTCTTGGTGTTTCAATATGTTTTTGGCAACACAATCAATATATCGCGATCAATCACGAGATGCTGACAAAATTACAATGTTCAAAATGCTAAAACTTTATTAAAAATACGAAATAATATGAAATTTATTTGTGTAGATACTAGTATACTTTTCCGACTCCGTAGTGCAATGGTCAGCAGACTGTGCTACCGTTATGGAGGTCCCGGGTTCGATTCCCGGGGGAGGTCAGATAAATATAGGTGATTTCTCATTCTAATATTTATTCAATTTTACCCTGGACTGGTACCTGAAGCGGAGGGCTGATCACCTTTCCTTCATGTGTTAACGATCAAGATAACATTGCGTTTATGTGATGGAGTGCCCTATGCATCATTGGGGTGCAGATAAGGGTTTGAAGATGGAAAAGGAAGAGATACTAGTACATACTGTTATCTTAGTGTGTAGTATTTATGCGCGGTTCATGATGATATTCATACGGGCCTGATGCGGGACAAGGAAAGACTTCTAAATTCTGATGATTCTGTCGACATTCACAGGGCGTCGGATAAGAAGATCAAGTTGGAGATCGCGCTGAAGGAAGCTACGGAGTTCCACGACGCGCTGCAAGCCTTCGTGGACTGGCTCACCAATGCCGAGAAGGTCCTGACATCTGCGAAACCTGTCTCCAGGGTCATGGAGACTATTCTGAGTGAGTCATTCTCTGCCAACCATATTTCAAGCTACCTGTATTCGACCACGCGTCGCTATAGCTCAGTCTGGTTAGATGACAAAGCAAAAAATATAAAGCACCATGAGGTAGTTTCCTATCCAGTGTTCACATTCCATTACCCTACTAACATATTGTTGTCAGGGCGTTTTTTCATAAACTTTGACCCTAATTAGCCTTTTCAGGAGTACAATAATTGATGTCTGACTTTCTCTGGGGAGTGGGTTTTTTTTTACATTAAATATGTATTTTTTAAATAAAATCTTTGCATGTATTATGAAGATAGAAATTATGTAAAAATAATTTAAATAAAAAATAAAGTTCACCATCCATAGGTTTTATTTTATGACAAAGTTAAATATAATATCCACAGATGTCATTACTATACAAACATCATACCAACTGACAGATAGACTTCAACGTTCATTAACGTCGATACTCCTTTGAGGAAAAATCGCACCGACATTCATTTACGTCCATACTCCCGAAAAGCTTAATATACTAACTAGGGTCATATACTAATCACCAGTAACCGCAAATCCAATTTGGATCTCTTCAATGTTTTTTGGCGTCTCTTGCGCTCTACCGAAAGTAAGCAAATATAACACAACTGTTTCCTGCTCTTTACCAACAGTATGTAAATGACGCTTTCAAACATTTCCCGCAACTATGTGTTGAAAAGTTCTCGTTTTCAAGGTCCCGAAATTATGTAAGACAAATTTATGAGGCAAATATCTCAACTTTGTTTACCTTTCCTAACAAACTTGTGTATAAATTCATTTGTAAATTTCTTAACCGGATCCACGCGGCTCGCATAACCGTATGTGTTTTAACAAAACATGCCCCATACGCGGCTGACATAAGCGTTTGTGTTTTTACATTGCTCCAAGTTTCGAAGCTCAATTCAACTTAGAGGGATTTTTTCATGGTGTGGAACTTTGGATAAAAAATTACCTCAATCCTTGGCCTTATGACATCTGTTGAAATATCTGACTAACAATTTGTAACATCACAAGGATAAATAAAAGAGCAGATCCCTGATTTTTCTTGCGGTCGGTAATTAGTCCGCGCCATAATCATGCCCTATATCTGTCTCACTCTCGACGCTACGCATCGCCAGTGGGTAAGAGTGACACACGATGCGTGCTTTGATTTATTTATGTTACGATCTTATTTGTTTATATTACGATATATTTCAAGAATAATGTGACACACGTGTATTATAGAGTACCAAAAAGGCACAATGAATCCCATTGAACGTTTTTGTTTAGGAAAATAAATTGTTTCTTTACTAAATACATGATAAAAGTAATCATTTAAAAAACGGCGAAATATCGCCGCCCACGGGCGTCTCTTAGGAACAAAGTTAACGTGGTTAAAAGGTTAAAATCTATCCAATCTCATGTATTCCGGGGCCAGGAGATCTGCCTTCTGCCCACACCTCGTCGACCCTATATTTTGCCTTTTATAATAGTTCGCTCTAGTAAGTGTCTCTGACAAAATGACTAAGAGATGTCTCGTCTTCCAGGCCAAATCGAGGAGCACAAGTCCTTCCAGAAGGAGGTGTCCACCCACCGGGAGACCATGCTGCACCTGGACAAGAAGGGAACCCACCTCAAGTACTTCAGCCAGAAGCAGGACGTCATCCTCATCAAGAACCTGCTGGTGTCCGTGCAGCACCGCTGGGAGCGGGTGGTGGCCAAGGCTGCCGAGAGGACCAGGGCCCTGGACCATGGCTTCAAGGAGGCCAGGGAGTTCCACGACCAATGGTCAGTAAATTACAAAAAATATCCTAGTCATACAGGAGAAAGTGACCAACATGATCATTGACTATTTGATATCTTACTAGCTTAATATTGCCCTGAAAAACATCCCAAAGTGATTTTAAACTTGGAAGTATAATATATTGACTTGTTAAAAATGACTAACTGCATTGATGTTCATTTGCTTACCAAGCAAAAGAGACTTAACTGGCCCTCCTGAACATTTAACGTTTTGTTAGTTGGTTACTTTCTCCTGTACGACTACGATATATATAATTTATTTATTAACCCTAACGTATAGCAGCGAAGCATGGAGATTATTTTATTTTATTTTTTTCAAAAAATACTACATACATATGTCATATATATAATATTGCCGATGAGTAATTTCTATTTCTCATTTTGGGACATGGGATTAAGATTAACAAGGCTGGAACACAAATAATAAAGTTACAAAAAAGATAGAATCGAGATAGAATCAGAAATGCCAGGATCAGGGAAATATATGAGATCGAAGATGTCGTTAGGCGGGGAAGGCAACGAAGGAGACAATGGTATGCGCGTGTGAGGAGAATGGAACCATCCAGACTCCCCCATGTCGCACTGTACGGCCAACCCCATGGTAGGCGGCTCCCGGGCAGACCACCAAAGTGATGGATCGACAGCTGGAAATCGACATCACAGGAGGCTAATCCCTCTTAAAAACAGGAATGGTGTACTGAAATCAGTTTAAGTAAATAAAAACCTTTCAGCGGAAGCTAAACTAGCCAACAGAGTCCCTCATGTATGGAAGTGAAGCATGGAGTTGGGAAAAGATGGATGAAAGTAGACTGAATGAATGCAGTGGAAATGTCAACTCTCAGTGTGGCAAAACAATGTATGATAGATGTTCCAATGGTGATATAAGGAAATAATGCATGGCTGAAATAACCATTACAAAAAAAATTAAGGAAGGCATGTTGAGATGGTTTGGGTCGAATGAGTGAAGAAAGAACAGTAAATCAAATTTGGTTGGTAAAAGAAGCAATGAAAGACCCAAGAAAATCTGGCATGATCAAGTATTTACTTTAAATACTTGGCCAGGTCAGGAGTCGTAATAATTGGCGGGTATGTATGAGGAGATGCGTGAATGTGGAAGATTGTTTGCAAAGACACGGGAGTGGCGTTCAATATTTCGTCAATATTTTAATATCTCAATCAATTGATTATTCTCAAGTTTTATTGCATTTACGTTTTCGTGATCACTCTTCTATCTTGCTGACGGTTTATGAAATGTTCAGGTCATCGCTGATGAACTGGCTGACAGACACCGAGAAGTCGCTGGATGAGCTGAATGCCGAACAGACCGTCAACGACCCGGAGAAGATTAAGCACAGGTTTGTGTAAATTACCAATGTTACCGGAATACGGTACAGGAGTACCAACATGAGGATGGAATAATGGCTTTTTCTTTTCTAGACCAACTCTGAAAAGATCGCCTTAACCTGCATTTATTTTCATTAACCACTTCAGCTGTGGCTCTTTTTCCAATCTTCCTTGCTTTTCTACACCTCTGACTTCTTATTCCACCTCTCTCCCATCATCTTTCACCATTCATTTTTACCTCTTGGATCGTCAACTGCCTCTCACCTAACGGGACTGCGATGCAATGAGACCCCTCAAAATATATACATAAAAAATAACTGTTAAAACACTAGTATATATTATAAACTTGTGTTTTAACAGTTGAGAATAGGTGTCTGCGGAGAATTTTAGGCGTGTGGTGGTTTGACTTTGTGAGGAATGAAGAGATAAGGCGTAGGACGCAGCAAATCTTGGTCAAAACTGTCGTCCAGAAAAATGCGATTCAGTTGGCTTGGCCATGTACTCCGCGTGTCTCCCGCTCTCTACCAACAGTATGTAAAAGATGCTTTGAAGCGTTTCTCGCAAGCAATGTGCTAATAAGAATTTGAATTTTGTAAATAAAAGCACAATAGCCTCTTCTTGTAAACCATGCAGTGGTAAATTGATCAGATAATTGGTCAATGACTAATTATCGGATCAGTTCACCAAGTCACAATTTGCAAGAAGAAATCACCGTCATTCATCCAATGTACAATCCGTTGCATTAAGAAAGGAGTCTTGAGTTGGTTGTATAGCTAGTTATTTATTTATTGATTTGGCGTTAAATTTGTAAAACTCCATTTTAATTTATGTATTAATTCGTAATTCATTATGGACATTCGTTTGATAATGCCCTAACAAGGCAATACAATATTAATTTTTTATGTGTTTTTGTTAATAAAATACAACTTAGTAGACTCAAAAAATCTGTGTTTGATTTTAAAATTAATACAAAAAATTAAAACATAAAGTATAGCTCATAAAGTATAGTATGTATAGCAGAAGCACCAAATCTCTGTTTCGAGCTGCAGCATCCAAAGTGAAGATAGCCATGATGATCGCCGATCTTCGTTAGAAGTGGCACAGAAAGAAGATAGCTAGTTGGTTAGTTTACAGCTCTCCGTAACCGATTTTTGTTTGGCTTGTTTCTGATTTGCCCGTTGTTTCCAGATTGGACCGCCACCGCGAGTTCCAGAAGGCCCTAGGCTCCAAGCAGCCCGTGTACGACTCGGCCATGAAGTGCGGCAAGCAGCTCAAGGACAAGGCCCCCAAGAACGACGAACCAGTCCTGCGACAGATGCTCGGGGAACTCAAGTCCATGTGGACCACCGTCTGCTCCAAGGCTGTCGACAGGTCAGTGTGGACTAAACTTAAACCAATTCCCAAGTTTAAGGATAGGAGAATGAAAGTAGACTGAATGCAGTCGAAATGCGGTCTCTCAGTACTGCAAAACCATGTATATCGTAGTCATACAGGAGAAAGTGACCGAGCGCATTGTTTTGCAAAAACGTGATCATTGACTATTTGATATCTTACTAACCTAATATTACTCTGAAAAACATCCCAAAGCAGATGTAAACTTGGAAGTATAGTAAATTGACTTGTTAAAAATGACTAACTGCATTGATGTTTATTTTCTTGCCAAGCAAAAGTGACTGAAATGGCCCTCCTGAACATTTTACATTTTGGTAGTTGGTCACTTTCTCCTGTACGACTACGATATGATAAATCGCTCACTCCTTTCAACAACGTCATATATCAAAAAACTTGATTTTGCAGGAGATTTTAATGTTTAAAAATATAATAAAATATATTAAAAATAAATATCTAGCCACTTATCTAACTTTTTACTGTGCAACAGATCTTTTTAGGTAAAACTTGAATGTTTTTTCCACATTTTAAAAATATTTAAAATATTTAAAAAAATAATTAAACGATACCTTTCCTTCATAATGCAAAAACAACACTTTCTCCCCTGTAGCGGGCAAGTATTAAGTTAAAAATATGCCGCTTTTGCTGGGATATAGTACATTTTCTGGGCATGCCGAAAACACGCACAACTGAAAATTGACGATTTTTGATATATGACATTGTTGAAAGGAGTGAACGAAATGTTCCAATGGTGATATAAGGAAAGAATGCAAGGCTGAGATAAGTATTATCCAGCAAATTAAGAAAGGTGTGTTGAGATGATTTGGGCATGTGAATTGAATGAGTGAAATAAAAATACTAAAATATATTTATGACACGAATGTAGTTGGAAATAGAAGTAGACAGGCGCCGCGACGTAGTTAGGTAGTCACTCAACTGTGAAACTAGCGTCGCGGGTTCGATTCCTACCAATTGCAAAATGAATTCAAGAAAGATTTATTTTCAATTAGTCTGGGTGTTTGTGATATATTTTTACATTTACCTTTCTTATTCTTACTATACTACTGCAGACAAGCATCTAAAATGGACGCTTCGCGGGTTATTCCTTTAAAAAATTAAAATTATAAAAAGAGAAAGACCCAGTTAGTTATAGAATGAGAGGAATTGATGCATAAAATGAAATGTTTTTGTCAAAGGAGTGGAAGAATCCTGCTTTGGATATATGGAACAGATAAATGTCATTAGGGATGTGTCGTTACAGCATAGCGATATATATTACTGACATCTTTTTGTCTTCTTCTTTGATTTAGACAACGGAAACTGGAGGAAGCTCTGCTGTTCTCCGGCCAGTTCAAGGACGCCATGTCGGCGCTCCTGGAATGGCTGAAGAAGCAAGAGGCGGCCCTGAAGGAAGACACCCCGGTCCATGGAGATCTGGACACTGTCATGGGATTGGTCGAGAAACACAAGGTGACACAGAATAAAAAGAACATCAAATACTATATTTCGAGGGATTTGGTATACAAATTTTATAAATGCATATTTCGAGGGGTTTAGAATAAAATTTTAAAAATTTAACTTTTGAGAAGTTTAGAATACTAATTTGAAAGTGTATATTTTAAGGTGTTTTGAATCTTTCATCAAGCCAAGACTTTTGGCAGCCCTTTTTACCTACCGCTAATTAAGATGAAGACCGTGATATTCCACAACAGGAGTGGTCAAAATTTCCACCACCGTGGGCACAGTTTTAGACACCATGGGCACCGTTTTAGACAACGTGGGCATCATTTTAGACAACATGGGCACCATTTTAGACAACATGGGCACGTTGTTTAGTCACCTCAAATCCCATTATTTTAACTTGTTTTCATACAACTTATTAACAAATTTTGGATGCCTGAAATATCGAAAAATGACACTGCATAACAGTTTCTGAACTATTTAAACAATGTATACCCTATTTGCTTTCTGTGCCAATATTTTCTTAATGATCCCATCAAGCCATCATGTACCTCCTCTCTCTTTCACATCAGATTTCAATGTGCCTTTCCATTATCCCCAGCAACTGGAAGAGTCCCTGCACTCCCGCTCGGCCCAGATGGAGTCTGTGATCCGCACGGGTCGCGAGCTGGAGTCCACGGCGCCCCCTCAGGACGCGGCGCAGGTGTCCTCCCAGCTGGCCAGCCTCTCCACACTCTGGCAGAGCGTCAACCGGCTCTGCGACAGGAAGACCTCGCGGCTGGAGGAAGCCCTCAAGGAGGTACATCGTCATTTTAGAGTACCCTAAAAAAATACAAGACGTACTGATCTGTTTCACATCCTACTACTTCCTCCAATTACCATCAATTTTCTACTTTACCAAAAATCCAAGATTATCTTGGTAACATTCATAGTGAGGCTTATATACAGTGAAACCTCTATCTATCGTTTTTCAAGGGACCTATCGAAATAAACTATGAATGCGGGAAAACAATAAATGCGGGAAAACAATATGTATGGCATACCAGTAACTCGAGTGTACCTTTTTACAAATTAACTCCTAACCTGACCACTTTCAAGTATTTGGCATACCTGATCGTGCCATGTTTTTCTCGGTCTTTCTCTGCTTCTTTTCCCAATTACATTCGCCTCATAAATTTGTTTTACCGTTCTTTCCTTTACACACTCAATTTTATATTAAGTTTCAATTTTGAATGCATGCTGATTGTGAGAGTGAGACACTGACAGCCTCCTCTTCTATGTGTCTGCAGGCGGAGAAGCTGCACAAGTCGGTGCACATGCTGCTGGAGTGGCTGTCGGATGCGGAGAGCAAGCTGCGCTTCGCGGGCGCGGCGCCCGAGGACGAGGCGGAGGCGGCCGCGCAGCTGCGTGACCACGAGCGCTTCCTGGCCGAGCTCGGGGAGAAGGCGCGCGACAAGGACGCCACGCTGGCGCACGCGCACCAGGTGCTCGCCAAGGCGCACCCCGACGGCGCCAGCGTCATCCGGCACTGGATCACCATCATCACCAGCCGCTGGGAGGAGGTAGGCCCCACATTTAGCTGCTCATCCGGCACTGTTATTCGATGCCTACTGTCATTTCACTGTGTTTCAAATGTTGTTTTTGATAAAAAGCACAATCAGTCGGTGCCGCGGGATCTATGTGCTTATATATCAGCACGTTAATTTTTTGGCTGCAAGCGACATGTTTTTTCTTTCACTCTAATGTGTGGAGTGGCACAATAAAAAGAAGGTGATTTACTGATTTTTTTTTAAATCCAGGTATCCCAGTGGGCTATCCAGCGTCATACCAAACTCAACTCCCACCTGCAGTCTCTCAAGGACCTGGACCTCATCCTGGAAGAACTCCTCAAGTGGCTGATGGGGCTGGAAAACACTCTTCTAGGTATGTCAAATGAAATGCATAATACACTTTTTTTCTGTTCGAAAGATCAAAGCAGACTGAATGTTGTCGAAATGCCATCTCTCAAGGCGGCAAAACCATATATCGCTCACTCCTTTCAAGAACGTCATAAATCAAAAAACTTGATTTTTCAGGAGAACGTTTTTAAAGTTTGAAAATATAATGCAATGTATTAAAAATAAATATCAAGCCACTTTTTGAACTTTTTACTGTGCAACAGATCTTTTTAGGTAAAACCTGAAGGTTATTTCTCCATTTGAAAAATATTAAGTATATTTAAAAAAATAATTAAACAATACCTTTTCTTCAAAATGCAAAAACAACAACTTTTGCCTTTAGCGGGTAAATATTAAGTTAAAAATATGCCTTTTTTGCTGGAATAAAGTACATTTTCCGGGCATTCCGAAAACATGCACAACTGAAAATTGTCAATTTTTTATTAATGACGTTCTTGAAAGGAGTGAGCGATATGATAGATATAAGGAAACAATACAATATTTTTTGTATATTCAAAGCATTGTTAACTTTGTGGTATGGTAATATAACACTCTTCTTACCTTACTTTGTCCCATACCACTTTAAAAACACTACTTCATGACTACCGGTTTTGCAATAATCATTGCATCATCAAACAATACAAGGCTGAGACAAGCATTATCCATCAGGTTAAGAAAGGTGTGTTGGGATGGTTTGGACACGTAGAACGAATGAGTGAGGAAAGAACGGTTAAACAAATTTATGAGGCGAATGTAGTTAGAAATAGAGCCAAGGAATTTCATTAATTGATTCGGCAGTCATTTTGTAGTAAAATCTATCCATTTTTAATTAATGTTTTACTTAGTAAATACCTTTTGTTCCCTCTGATAAGAAATAAAAAATAAAAAAAATAAAAAAAAATAAATAAAAATATGAAACAGCTACTAACCCCTCTTCAACCTTCAACGTCTCAAAGACCCAACTCTAAAATGTAGAATTAGCTTCACATACGGTGTTTGAAAATGATGCGGAATGCATCGAAACACGTGTCACAGTAGATTTTAAGAAATAGTGGTATTTACTAAGTAAAACATTAATTAAAAAACGAGCCAAGGAAGACTAAGTGAAAGAATTTGTTCTATTAAGGTTCATTGCATTCATACTTTTGTTATATTAAGGTTCGTTCATGGAGGAATTAGTTATATGAATGTTTATTACGTTGAGGAATATATTTATGTTTGTTACATTAAGAAATGCGGACGAATGTAACAAACATAAAAGAATATATTTATGTTTGTTACATTAAGAAATGCGGACGAATGTAACAAACATAAAAGAATATATTTATGTTTGTTACATTCGTCCGCCTCCGTAGTGTAATGGTCAGCACGCTCGCCTACCGTTCTGGAGGTCCCGGGTTCGATTCCCAAGGAGGGTTTAATAAATATAAGTGATTTTTTCACTCTAATATTTATTCAATATAACACTGGACTGGTACCTGAAGTGGAGGGCTGATCACCTTTCCTTCATGTGTAATCGATCGAGGTAACACTGCGTTTATATGAAGCAGTGCCCTATGCACCATTGGGGTGCGGTAAGGGATTTATTATTATACATTAAGAAATCACTTATATTAACCTCTAAGCTGCTTTATTTCGAGTGTCAAACTTTCCGTCCCGTGCTGGATTATTTTACTTTACAATAATTTTGACAAAAAAAGCATATTTTTGCATATTTTTTATAGTGAAACTTTCGGAAGTCGTTCGGATATCTATTATAGATGTTCACAGTACACAATTCACTTTACTTATTATGTTTTAACAGTGTATTTACACAAAAATATTGATATTAACGGACTCGCAACTCCTATTTTGATATTTTATGACACTTAATCAAAGAGAACTAATTCATCCATGCCTCGAACCAAATTTAAGTGCAAAAAATTATCCATAGGTGTTGATATAAGTACGTAAAGTTGAAAAACGACTATGCATGCGATCCGCAGTCAACGGTACTTCTATAAAAAACGACAATAGACGCGATCCGCAGCTTCTGGCTTAACATTTTTTATTTTGTTAAAAATTTACGTAAATGTATTAGCATTTTTCGTACGGGACAAAAGTGATTTTGTTATACATATTAACAGGATTTTGTTATATAAATGCATTTTTGTATGAAAAATTAGTTTTAGGGAATAAATTTCGTTATTTTTTTCGATATACAACATTTTTTGCTATATCGCGATTCCTTATATCGCGATTCTACTGTATTGAGGTCCGGTACATTGAGGAAATTGTTATATTATGGTTCCTTACATCGAGGTTCTGTATCCATATGTCTAAATCTATGCCTGTAAGAGTTCATGAAATGAATCCCCTGCTTCCCTTTAGCCCTGGAGTCGGAGCCGCTGCCCGACAGCATCGAGCTGCTGGAGGGGCTCATCCAGGACCACAAGGACCTCATGGAGAACACCCAGAAGCGGCAGCTGGAGGTGGACCGCGTGTGCAAGGCCAACCAGCTCCGCGCCGCGCCCGGCAAGGACAGCCCCCGCAAGGTGTCGGCCAAGGGGCCCGCCAAGGGGCAGACGGGGTACGTAGCCGAGCACACACACCCCCACACGTCACACACACATCACACACCCACACTTTGGCCGACAATTGTAAAAGATTGCAAAAAAAATATTACAAAATGGTGCTTATATTGTCAGCCTCCATAGTGTAATGGTCAGCACGCTCGGCTACCATTCTGGAGGTCCCGGGTTCGATTCCCAAGGGGGTGTGAAAATAAATATTAATGGTTTTACACTCTAATATTTATTTAATATTACACTGGACTGGTCCCTGAAGTGCAAGAGTGATCACCTTGCCTTCATGTAAGCAACGATCAAGATAACCCCGCTTAATACGATACAGTGCCCTATGCACCATTGAGTGTGGATAAGGGTTAGAAGAAGAAGAATATACTACATTCTATTTAATTCTATATTTTACAATATATGTAGTATGTAGTATGTAGTATGTAGTAGTATTTCTATAAGGTCCGGGTGATTTGTTTTTAAAATTTAATTATCAATTTTTTTTATTATTCATTCTTTTATTTAAGTAGTCATTACTATTAGAAATATTGTTACACATACTTAAAATTTAATTTACAAGTCTAATTACAATTACTGGCCAAAATGCAAATGTGTGTAAATGTATTATTATTATTCTGTTTTATTTATGTATGTATTAGTAATTAACATAGTTTGCTGTGAATGTCAAGTGTTAAAATTTTTGTATGACACGCTTCAATATATTACAATAACGCTTTAATTGCGTCTCGTAAAAATTCAAAAATCTTCAATTGTGACACTCCTGTCGCCAATGAGCAACATGACATACAAATAAAAAAGTAAAGCACTTGTATAAGACCACTTTTTAGTTTATTGAAGTAAACACAAATAGTTTGTATTTTCACGCGTTGATGAGAATGTAAGAGGAGATATGAGCTATTACACCTAATCATAAAACATGAAATAGATTGTTGACGAGGTGTGGACAGAAGCAAGATCTCCTGGCTCCGGAATATATGAGTTTGTACGGGGATCAGGATTGTCGAGGCGCTGTTAAGAGCTGACCGAGACAAGGACAATTACTCTCAAGTGATAGTCGATGTCAGGGGGACCTGACATGACACGCACAGAAGAAGAAGATGAGAACATTTCGCTCACTCCTTTCAACAACGTCATAAATAAAAAATCCTCAATTTTCGGTTGTGCATGTTTTCGAAATGCCCCGAAAATGTACTATATTCCAGCAAAAGCGACATATTTTCAACTTAATATTTACAGGGCAGAAAGTGTTGTTTTTACATTTTGAAGAAAAGGTATTGTTTATTTATTTTTTTAAATAAACTAAATATTTTCAAATGGAGAAAAAACCTTCAGGTTTTACCTAAAAAGATCTGTTGCACAGTAAAAAGTTCAATAAGTGGCTTGATATTTATTTTTAATACATTTTAATATATTCTTAAACTTTAAATACAATCTCCTGAAAAATCAAGTTTTTTTATAGATGACGTTGTTGAAAGGAGTGATCGATTTGCAGTTCTCGAAACTAGTCGTGTTTACATTAATAAACTCAAAATATGCAATTTTTTATTGATCATAGTAATGATTTTTCCATAGGTTTAAGTACTATTGTAATTTTTTTATCATCTTGCTTTCCGGAATGTTTTGCCTTGACTAACATGCAAAATTGTGTATTCTTTTTATGTTTCATAATTTGTACGCATCCCTGTTTTATGTTTGTAGTAACATTTGTTTTGTTTTTATTCTTTTTCCCTCACCCATCGCACGTTTGCACGCCAACACCCAAATACACAACCAACATCGCCCGGCCCCGGAACGATCCGCATACAACGAATCATTCTGATTGGCGACAAATCAACGCGTTCTAAATTCAACGAATTTCGAACGCTTCGTAACAAAATTCAACGTTGAATTTGTTTACAATTTGAATTGTTTATTTTGGTTTGGGCCAATCAGAAGAGGTTCCCAGCACGATTTGCACAGAGAGCGTGAAACATCGCCTGACTATTACGGATCTCTGAACAGGAGGCAAAGGTTTGTTGGCACTTTTCTCGTATTTTCTTCCATGTCTTTGAGATTTTTCTTTAAAAATACAGTAAGACCTCGCTTAACACTGGTATTTATTCTTATAAGTTACAGTTATTGATAAAAGAGTGTAAAACGAGGTCATTGTAACACATATTGTGGCACTATTATCGCCTACAAAGTATGTTCTTTTTTGTCCGCCTCCGTAGTGTAATGGTCAGCACGCTCGGCTACCGTTCTGGAGGTCCCGGGTTCGATTCCCAAGGGGGGTAAAATAAATATAAGTGATTTTTTCACTGTCATATTTATTCAATATTACCCTGGACTGGTACCTGAAGCGGAGGGCTGATCACCTTTCCTTCATGTGTAAACGATCAAGATAACACTGCGTTTATATGACACAGTGCCCTATGCACCATTGGGGTGCGGATAAGGGTTTTTATCTTTATCTTGAAGTATGTTCTTACTGTGTAGTTGGTTTTTTTTTACATTTATACTATTATTTTACTTTCTGGGGTTTTGACAACTAGTACATATTAGTACTAGTAATTCATTGTGACTTTTTCAATAGACTTTCATTAAAATATCGTTTTTTTATTTTGACGTAAATTTTGTTCGTATTATTTGACATGTCACCATGGAAAGATTACAAATGGTACAATCAAATTATATAAAATAGACATATCCAAGTATTTTATCAATTCAATTAGTTTGGACAGCCGTCAGCTGGTTTTACCTGCTTAGTAATAATAAAACCCTTATCCGCACCCCAATGGTGCATAGGGCACTGCGTCATATAAACCCAGTGTTATCTTGATCGTTTACATATGAAGGAAAGGTGATCAGCCCTCCGCTTCAGGTACCAGTCCAGGGTAGTATGGAATAAATATTACAGTGAAAAAATTGCTTATATTTATTTTAACCCCCTTGGGAATCGAACCCGGGACCTCGAGAACGGTAGCCGAGGGTGCTGACCATTACACTACGGAGGCGGTTTTTTATTTTTATTTTTACCCGCTTAGTTTTTAAAAACATTTTAAGCTTGTCATAGTGTATGATCAAGCTCTTTGGTTATGAATGTTTTCATTAATCGTTATTATTATTTTATTTGTTATAAAAATAAGACTTAAATAAATTAAAAATTAAAAAAAGTACTGAATTTATCGACCCATAGATGTCACTTGAATTCACTTTTTAGTTGTTAACTATGTTCATAAATATTAACATATTGAATTGTTTGAAATTATTGGGCATTGAAAATTTTTATAAGGTAGATATTTTTTTAAATTCTGTATATTTATCTCATTGAATTTTGCATGAAATCATATATATTTTAAGTTTTTTTTTACCTATTTTTACTATTATTTGGAATGCCATATTTTAATTCATATTTTTTTTCTTCAATTTCCATATGCACCAAGCATTATTTTCACATTTCAGTGTGTTAGGAAAGTCATTTTTATTTGAATACCTGTTTTTCTTTGATTCATTTACATGTTGCTTCAAAATCAAAATCACCTTTGTAAAAAAAAAACAATCTTTCTATGAAGAATCTTGTTAAATAACTCTATTGCTATCTTTTTATAAAGAGTCTTGCCGAAAAATACTTCTGCCAGTGTCAAACAGTGCAAAGATCAGGTTGAGGTCCTGTGGTTAGTGTTGCGGACATTGAGCCAGAGTTTCTCGGTTCCAACCCTATCACAATTGGAAACCTGTTTCTTATAATGAGCCGCTTAGGCTCACAGAAATCTGTACATACTATGAAATTGTCCGCCTTCGTAGTGTAATTCTGTACCGTTCTGGAGGTCCCGGGTTCGATTCCCAAGGGGGGTAAAATAAATACAAGTGATTTTTTCACTGTCATATTTATTCAATATTACCCTGGACTGGTACCTGAAGCGGAGGGCTGATCACCTTCCCTTCATGTGTAAACGATCAAGATAACACTGCGTTTATATGACGCAGTGCCCTATGCACCATTGGGGTGCGGATTAGGGTTTTATTATTATTTTTATTATGAAATTGAAGTATTTTATGTAAATAATAAAAACGCAAATATTTTGAATTAAAAATTAATTAATTAAAAATATTTGGCATTCAAATTTGACGTGACTTTCTTGCGCCTGTGTCTTGTGCGTGTCTGTGGCTTGTTTCTCACGTGTGTTTGTGTTTTGTCTCCCTTCCACGCGCCATCGCATCACTCCATCACTCCATCCCATGCAGTTTCAAAGGTTCCCGGGATATGAGCAATAACCGCCGCGGAAGGTTAGACCCATCTTTCATACCCTCAAAAATTTACATAAAACAAATTTATTTGTCTTAAACCAAGTATGTAAATCGTAGTATTAAACTTTTTAGTATAGTGCATCAGAAATCAAATATTTGTTGTAAATAAATAGTTCATTTTACTAGTTTTAATTAACTACTACTTTTAATTTTGATATCATTTTAAATTACATCTATGATGAAAGTGTATTTTAAATGGTGTAAAAACAATGATAAAAAAAAAATAGAAAAATATTTAGGTTGCAATAGTGTTTGGGCATATCTAATATTACAGCCACACTCCCGAATAGGTTAACCCTTTCCGGTCCCCCAAAATTAAAAAAAAAAAATCTAGGTAGACAGTTACATTTCTATTGGAAAAAATCCTATGTCCTCTGCTTCACATACTGTTGTAATAGATACGAGTGACAAAAATGTAAGCTTGGAATTGAAATAAATAATGTTTTGAATATTGAAAGCATCAACTTTGTGGATCATATTGATATATTATTTTGATAAATAAAAAGACTTTGCGTTTTGATCCACTCACATTTTTATTAACCAACTAGTTTCGGCAACAACCTGTTGCCCTCTTCAGGGTTTAATTTATGAATTCAACCCTGAAGAGGGCAACAGGTTGTTGCCGAAACTAGTTGGTTAATAAAAATATGAGTGGATCAAAACACAAAGTCTTTTTATTTCTCAAAATGATATAGAGATTAATTATAGTAATGATGAAAAAAACGTTGAATAACATCCGACATGGGACCTAAGAGCAAAAAATCAATATCAAATGAGATTCGACATTGGACCAGTAAGGATTAATGTAGACATTTTGTATATTTTATCTCTTAGTTTGCCTTGCATCCATTTATATTTTAAAATGTACATTTTATATATATCATTTCGCTTCAAAAGCCATGTGCCATTCGCCACACGCTTGCATTGCCCGCCAGTTTGGACTGTCCGTCCGACAGAGACAGAGATGGCCGCATCGGTGCATGTTTTTTCTGTTTTACTTTTGGTTTTTTTATTATTTGTATGGTTTAACCCTTGTCTAGCCGGGTGAGTCCGGGCCGCGAGACTCCGGATAGGAACTTGCCGCACTATGGACCGCGGTTCCCGCCCCAGGGAAGGTAAGTTGACGGGTGAACTGTCTGTCCCGCCCGGATAGCAATGGCCGCTCGGGATATATAGGATTGCCAAAAGTGGCGTGTAAAGACTTGTATTCGTAGAAAAATTAACTTACTTGCTTTTACAAAAGTATTCCTTTAAAAATATCCTAATAATATCAAATCAATCCCCTTATCTGAATCCTGTACTCTTTAATTTAACCCATCCGCATACCAGCCACCATATCTTGACAACTAAGAATATTTTACATCCGCATATCAGCCGTGGTTTTAGCCACACCTCCGTCCGTAGTTAGTTTATATTCATCACACTCTCTGGACCTTGCTCCTTCGGACTGCCATTTTTTTGTTCTACTTAACAATTAACAATGATGATGTAAAAATGGGTATAACTTAATTATTCGAGTGAAAGTCCAAGATTTTTTCGACAAATGCTTTGAAATGTTACTAGGAATATGAAAGAAGGTCACAAAGAATAAAATAAAATATTTATTGTAATAAAACTTGTATAATAAAAATATACAGAATATTTGATTTTTCATATTAAAAACGACATTAATTCCGGGTACATAATTCATGGGTAATTCATCGAGTCTTTCCTTGTTTTTAAATGTTTTCCTACAAATATTTTTCATCAAAATCTTGTTCGAATTTCTCGGGATTTCGCATCAAAGTCAGTATTTATTTTTTCCAAATTCCCTCTCCTTTTTGACAAATTTTCCAGCGGCCATTGTGATTTGGGTGTCTTTTCTCGGATCTGTACAAACTAAATGCTTTAAAATGGACACACATTTTAGGTGGTTGGTTCTTCCGCATTGTATTTGTAAATTGCTAGTTTATGGGGCATTATTCCAACAAGTATTGTGTATGATACAAAAAAGGGTGTTACACAAGCATTATACATATGTATGTTTAAAATCCCATGTACAGTTATTTATATATATACAGTGGAACCTCTCATAATGAGTTATTCGCATAGCAAGCAAAAAAAATGTGAAAAAGTTGCTATTTTAACGAGCTATATTTCGCAGAGAAAGGGCATCTCCCTTTTTCGTGAGGCGGGACTTCTGCGCCATTCAAATAAAAAAATGTTCGCTTAACGATTAAGATTCTGGAACGAATTATGCTCGTTTTGAGAGGTTCCACTGTAATTCATTTTTCGGTAGCACACTATATGCTTTTTTGGTAGTTTTTTTGTGTACTTAAAATTCATTGATGATTTGTAGTGATTTTTCGTGTATCTGTGTTTATAAATGGACAACTCTATGCTTGTTTTGAACTGTACAGTGGCTATTTTTATGTAATTATTTGTATCGTTTGATTCACAACATTATGTGTGTGTCCGAATCCTTGTTCACAAATCTGGGTTTTGAATAATAACATATTAAACTATATATTTTTATAAGTTAACTTATTTTTCATTGCTTTTAAATATCTGTATTTACACTAAAATATGTCACTTTTTTTTCTCTTTACTTTATTTAAAAAGTAATGGTTTGTTTAAAATAATTAAGTTTATAACAATTTATAGCATTAAGAAAAGAGTCTTAAATTCATCATAATTATATATAACTGTACTAAAATATTTTTTTTCTGACATTCCCGACAACTATAAAGATCTACCTATCACTCTTTCATTTAGGGTATTAGTTCTCAAAAAATTTTGGTGTCGGAACAGTCTTGAAATACTAAATATTCTTTGGAGTCTTAAAATGAGTAAAACCTGGTTTTATGTTAATTTTTTACTTAAAATCATACAAAAATAGGGACATTTTACACTACTGACTTTTATACTAGTAAACAAAACAATATAATATAATATATAAGAAATTATGAGGATTATTTGTGTTTTTTATCACTTGTGTGTTTAATATTTGTCTTTTAGACAAACTGCACATAATTCAATGTTTTTTTTCGGTGTTTTCAATTGAAATTTGGGTTAATGGAGTATCATTTATCATCATTTTTTTGTGATAGTAATTTATATGTGGTGGGCCCTTCCATTTGATTTAAAAAAAAATATTTCCATTAAAAAAAATACCTTTATCAAATTTGAATATTATGGTCTTTATATTATTTATAAATTTGGCAAATCTAAAGTTTATTATTCTCTGTGTACCCCAATTCTTATTATGATCCAAATACACTCGCAAATGAGAGAATGATTTAAAAATATATTTAAAATAATATTCTTTATTTCCTATTTTAATTTACTGATTATTGCATTTTATTTCATTCAATTTTAAGATTATTTTCTGATTTTGATATTTTATATATGAAATATTAAATTGGTCTCTTCTTTGACCTGTCTTGTCTGTGTACATCTCTTTCCCGACCTAGTTCGTCTCTGTACGATCTCTTCTTTGACCTATCTTGTCTGCGTACATCTCTTTCCCGACCTAGTTCGTCTCTGTACGATCTCTTCTTTGACCTGTCTTGTCTGCATACATCTCTTTCCCGACCCGTTTGGTCTCTGTACGATCTCCTCTCTGACCTGTTCTGTCTCTGCCTGGCTATGCAGCAAGGGCTCGGAGCCGGAGTTCAGGTCGGGCCGCGTGAAGCTGCTCTGGGAGAAGTGGCGCGGCACGTGGCTGCTGGCGTGGGAGCGGCAGAGGAGGCTGCACGACCACCACATGCACCTCAAGGAGCTCGAGCAAGTCCGCAACTTCAGCTGGGACGAATGGAGGAAGAGGGTGAGTTGCGGCATTTCATCTTTGACGACTCCAGACTCCAGAATACTGGCATTTAATTATTCACCTTTAACAGGTTTGCTGCTAGGAGCGCGTTAATGCGCTTTCCTATTCCGTGCTCACCAGACCAGCCATACAAAATGAGCATGCAAACGCAATCTCCTTTGAGCTTATCACAAACCAATATCAAATCCAAATAATATATTTTTTTAATTAGAATATATAGAGACATCTATTAGGAAGATCAATAAATACTAAAATATTACAATTTACCAATATTATCAAAGTTACAATCATCTTTCTAAAAGCTTTCACATTTTTGTTGAAAAAAACATGGCCTACTGGGTACGGCCATATTAATACCTTCCGGCATTGAAAGGGTTGATAATTATAGTTTTGGATAATTTATGTATCGCTTTTTTCGTAAAATACTACCTCAAGGACACTTATACAGATATGGATTACGATATGTGGTTTCGCCACAGTGCGATGGATCACATGCATGATTAGAAATACAGGGAGAATCTCCTATTTTCCCTGTTAATAATTGCCATACTATACTATATGTATCGCCTACTTTCAAAATCCGCCAGTTTCAATTTTATAAGATTTTAAAATATATACTTGTGGGTTTTATTTTTTAATATAATTATATACTTGAAAACCCTGCTAAAAATACTTAAAAACTTTGTTGTATTTCAAATTCCGCTATATTCATGGAACTTGCCTTCTGACCCATATCGGCCAATCAGAGAGCGGAGATAGGTCAAAAATTAAGATGAAGTCAATATCGGTGTATTGTGTTTTTTTTTAAATACTGAATAAAAAAAATTTTAAATGGGAAAATTCTCTATTTCATAATATTTTATCTAAAGATAGGCAAATCTTTTAAACATAAATGTTACCCAGAGAATTAAGCATTTTTTGTAAAATCGACTTACATGGATCTAGCGGATTTCGAAAGTAGGGTACACATATCGCAGTCGTACAGGAGAAAGTGACCAACTACCTAAACGTAAAATGTTCAGGAGGGCCATTTAAGTCACTTTTGCTTGGCAAGAAAATAAACACCAATGCAGTTAGTCATTTTTAACTAGTCAATATATTATACTTCCAGGCTTAAAATCCTTAGGGATTGATTAAGCTAGTAAGATATCAAATAGTCAATGATCACGTTTCTGTAAAACAATGCACTTGGTCACTTTCTCCTGTATGACTACGATATATAAGAGGACGGTTCTAAACAAGTGAAAGAGGTATGTTCTTTATTGTTCGTTCCTGGAATAGCGCAGTTCTCCCAAATCTCGTTGGGGAGTTGTCCTTAGAACCTCCAAGACAAAAGGGATAGTGATCATAAGTGAGAACAACAACAGATGAAAAAAACTGGTGAAAGTGCGGGAATCGAACCCGCAACGCCAGTTTCGCAGTCGAAGGTCTAGCCAACTACGCCACTGCGCCTGCCATCATTGAATCTTTTATGTTTTCCTATATTCTCTTATATTTTCTTTAAAACTCACATTTTATTGTCTTCGTTCTTCTGGGATACCTCAAGGTTCACAGTTAGGTCCCTTATAAATATGACACTAAATTACAACCTCAAATTCTAATTGAATATTCCCTTATTCCCCGCAGTTCCTCAAGTTCATGAACCACAAGAAGTCCCGCCTGACAGACCTGTTCAGAAAGATGGACAAGGATAACAACGGGCTCATTCCGCGAGAAGACTTCATCGATGGCATCATGAACACCAGTAAGTTGACATTCAATAATATTAGATATTTTAATTCAAATTTAACTATTTTTATGTTTAAATTGGTAAGGTTTTATATCAACTCCATTAAACAGTAAATCAACTCCAGTAAAAAGTAAATCAACTCCAGTAAACAGTAAATCTACTCCAGTAAACAGTAAATCAACTCTAGTAAACAATAAATTAGTTCCACTAATCGGTAAATCAACTCTAATAAACAGTAAATCGACTCCATTAAACAGTGAATCGACTCTTCTATTAACTCCAGGAAATAGTAAATCAATTCTTCCATCAACTCCAATAAGCAGTTGATCATCTTCAGCACACAGTAAATTAACTCTGGTAAAAATAAATCAATTCCAGTAATCAGTAAATCAACTCAAGTAAACAGCAAATCAACAATAAATCAACTCGAGTAAATAGTAAATAAAATCTAGTAGACAGTTATTCAACTCTCCTAAATAGTAAATCATCTCAAGCAGATAAAAATTAAATTAGCCAAGTTATTTATTCAGCCAAGGTGTTTGAAAATGATGCGGAATGCATCGAAACACGTGTCACAGTAGATTTTAAGAAATAGAGGCATTTACTAAGTAAGACTTTCATTAAAAAACACGTGTCACAGTATATTTTAAGAAATAGTAGTATTTACTGAATAAAATTAAACTAAAAATGGACAGATTTTATCACAAAATGACTGCCGAATCAATTAAAGAAAGTAATATACGCTAATTAAAGAAATTAAAAATAAAAAAAAACATTTTATTTATTCAATTCAATTCAATTTATTTTCAATTCAATTAATTTATTTCAATTAATATATACATTACAAACTATAAAAATTTAAATCATATACATTAAAATACATTAAAATAAAATATATGCAAGAACTATTGCTAAAGGTGTAGAAGAATCCCACTTCGGAAAACTCCTTCAGACACATGGAACAGATCAATATCCAATGACATAGCGGTAGTTTTCCTACAGGCATAACCATCGCCAGGTTATCACCATGGGTGCATGGATAAGGTAGAGACAGGAGTCAGTGTTGATGTTTGCCTCGTTTTCCGCAGAGTTTGACACGTTCCGCCTGGAGATGAACGCGGTGGCGGACCTCTTTGACCGCAACAACTTGGGGCTGATTGACTGGCAGGAGTTCATCGCGGCGCTGCGCCCCGACTGGGTGGACCGCCGCCCGGAGACCGACGCCGACAAGATCCACGACGAGGTCAAGCGCCTCGTCCAGCTCTGCACCTGCCGACAGAAATTCAGGGTCTTCCAGGTCGGAGAGGGGAAGTACAGGGTAAGGATCACAAATCTCTCCCAATGCTAACTCTGTCACGGCAGCCTCACAAACGCTTTGGTTATCAGGACTTTTGGGGCTACTATGCCAGAAATACTGTGGTTTAAACATAAATATATTTATTTTTAATTAATGTTTTACTTAGTAAATACCACTATTTCTTAAAATCCACTGTGACACGTGTTTCAATGCATTCCGCATCATTTTCAAACACCGTATGTGAAGCTTATTCCAAATTTTATCCAAAATGGATAGATTTTACCATTTTACCATTTTCAAACACCGTAGGTGTTTGAAAATGCTCAAACACCTGCGGTGAAAAGCTCAGTCTAAATTATCACATACGGTGTTTGAAAATTATGCTGAATGCATCGAAACACGTGTCACAGTAGATTTTAAGAAATAGTTGTATTTACTAAGTAAAAGATTAATTAAAAATGGATAGATTTTACCACAAAGCGACTGCCGAATCAATTAATAAATATATTTATATTATTTTGAGAAATAAAAAGACTTTGTTTTTCGATCCACTCACATTTTTATTAACCAACTAGTTTACTCATAAATTAAACCCTGAAGAGGGCAACAGGTTGTTGCCGAAACTAGTTGGTTAATAAAAATGTGAGTGGATCAAAAAACAAAGTCTTTTTATTTCCAAAATAATATATCAATATGATCCACAAAGTTGATGCTTTCAATATTCAAAATATAAATATATTTATTTTTAAATGTGTTTGTAACCACACTACACGCGACAGGCGTCGTGGCATAGTTGGGTAGACGCTCGACTGCAAAACAGGCGTCGCGGGATATTCAAGAAATAATAATTCAAGAAATATTTATTTTCTATTGGTCTAGGTATTTGTGATGTATATTCCACATTTACCTTCCCTATCCTTAATATGCTACCTGCAGATAAGCCTCTAAAATTAGCGGCTTTGTGGGTTATTCCTTTTAATTTAAACAAATTAAAAATAAAGGAACGGGTAAATGATCAATGCTGTGAAAATTGTAAAACACTTTTTATTTTTAAAATCGTATCGCTCACTCCTTTCAAGAACGTCATAAATCAAAAATTGTGAATTTTCAATCATACATGTTTTCGAAATGCCCAAAAAATGCACTATATCCCAGCAAAAGAGGCATATTTTTAACTTAACATTTACCCGCTACAGGGCAGAAAGTGTTGTTTTTGTATTTTGAAGAAAAGTATAGTTTAACTTTTTTTTAAAAATAAACTAGTTATTTTTCAAATGGAGAAAAAAACTTTCAGGTTTAACCTAAAAAGATCTTTTGCACAGTAAAAAGTTCAATTAGTGGCTTGATATTTATTTTTTATAAATTGTATTATATTTTCAAACTTTAAAAACGTTCTCCTGAAAAATCACGTTTTTTGATTTATGACGTTCTTGAAAGGAGTGAGCGGTATGTAAAAAGAACTCTACCGACAAGACACATGGCTGGGTAAGACTCTTAAAAAAGATACTTGTTTATTATGTTCATGAGTTAAAAAATTAATGTATTTATATGCATTTATAAATAGCGGCATAACAAACTCTGAAAAATAAGTTTAAAAAATATCTAAAGTGGAATATCCATGGGTTACAAAAGTAAAATACTTTTTTGCCAAATTATTTTTACTAGATTCATCCGAGAATAGAGCGATGATTAATCCGTGGTCGTTGTTTTCCTTCCCAGTTTGGTGACTCGCAGAAACTCCGGCTCGTGAGAATCCTCCGCTCGACCGTGATGGTCCGAGTGGGCGGCGGGTGGGTCGCTCTGGACGAGTTCCTCGTGAAGAACGATCCCTGCAGAGGTATGTTTCCCCGCCAACATATCACCCGACTCGCAGTGTGGACCACTCGCAAACAAACTGGCGCCATCGTCGTAATACTGAGACCAGAGAATCGGTGTTTACTTGCACCTCATGGTGCATAGGGCACTGCATTTGATCGGTGTGATCTTGAATCACTGATCATACAAGCATATCTAATCGCAGTCCACAATAATGAGTCCTATAGTAGGATAAATTAAATTAAAATAATTGATTTTGAATTTAAATTTTACTTGGTAAATACAACTGTTTTTCTAAATTTATTTTGACACGTGATTCGATACATTCAGCATCATTATCAAAAATTAAACCAAGTTTAAGAGTTGACAGCCTATGACTGGTCGTAATCCCTGTAAAACCTAGATTTCCATATTCTTCTTCATCTACATGGATATCAATATAGTTTGTCAAGTTTAGATTGAATTTTGTAGTTGTGTCTTGGGATGTCGAAGTATGAAGAGGGGGTAAAGGCTGTTTCTTATTTTGTATCGGTTGGAACACTTAAACCAGCCTATGATGGATCTTATGACCTGTAAATACCCAGGCTTCCATAGGCTTCTTCATCACCAATCCATCTAAAATTTAGACTGAGTTTCACATGCGGGGTTTGATAATGATGCGGAAAGCATCAAAACACGCGTCATAATGGATTTTTAGAAAAAGTGGTATTTACCAAGTGAAATATTTAAATTAAAAATTGATAGATATTACCACAAACTCACTGCGGAATCAATTATTGAGATTATATCTGACTTATTTGTTTTCGTTTTGTAAAATTTCAAAGTTTTAAAACAATAAAAGTATTTTTTTATCGAATCTCATTTATTGTTTGATCAGTATTATGCATGATGGTATCGGTTTGTTTGCTGATTGATAAAATTGTATTTTATGGTTTGGAATTGCTGTGGTTATCATCAATACAATTGCTGGATATTATCATATAATTTCCAATATTGTCATTAACACAGTAAAGACGTGGAACGTATTTCTACCCGTTTGGTCGATTGATGCTTAAGGACGGGAAGGGTATTTTTACCTTCTGCGCCGGCCTCATTTCAATGTCAGAAAAGAAGGAATTATTTAATGTTTTTATATGAATATTATGTACCAATCTCTTTGTTAAAGTCTGAACTATATATACACAATTATCAAATTCCGTTGCCAGCGCTTCGCAGGCATAAAAAACACCCATCCTTTTAATACATGTTTACACAGTTAAAACATTTTTTATAATACTAAAACTCTTATCAAATTATCTAAAGCTATTAAATTAAAATCATATATGGGGGATTTCAATCCCCATGTTAGAGCCAGCTAGGTGAGCTTTCAAAATAACACTCCTCGATGCAAGTTATCATTGTGTCACCTAGCGCAGTGCCCTGTGCACCATTGGTCCACTAAGGGTCAGAAGAAGATAAATTGAAAATAACCACAGCTTTTCCTTTACAATTTTTTAAGAATAATTTTCATTTAAAGGGTCAACATTACTTTTTACGATTTACAAAAATAATTATTTATTTGATAAAGACGCATTTTTTAATCAATTCTGTTACAAAAATCTAGGTATAACTATGGTTTTAAATTAATAATCATGCGTTTATTATTTAAATAATTATAATTGATTTATTTTAGGTTTTTTTACTGTATTGAAAGGAACGTTTTTGGACGAAAAATATCATAAAAAAATAACTATTTAATTTATTTTTATTTCATACAGAGGCGAGTCATTTAAGCAGTATTTTTACTAAAATGGCACCATATAAATTATACAATTTTTTCATTTTTTTTTTCAAGTATTTAAGCTTTCTTTTACTAAAACATTTGATTCTAATTTCCAACGATTTCACCTAAAAATCCTTGGTTTTCTTTCAATTCAGGTCGCATTTCTTTACCTGATAAGTGTTTTAAAACACAGGATGTTTACATTCTCGATACATAGCTCTCAAACAAAGGCTTGGCACGGCTGTAAACCAGTTATAGACTGCCCAGCATCAAAATGTCATAACTACAATTTAAAAATGAGTTTTTAACCATAAAATTTGTATGTTGAAAGCATTTTTTTGCAATAAAACCATTTTAATTCCCTCAAATGGTAGTGATATTTAATATGCACAATATTTGATATATAAATTTAAGTTTTACTTAGTAAATACCACTATTTCTTAAAACATATTATGACACGTGTTTCGATGCATTCCGCATCATTTTCAAACACCATATCGCTCACTCCTTTCAAGAACATCAATCAAAAAACTTGATTTTTCACGAGAACGTTTTTAAAGTTTAAAAAAATAGTATAATGTATTAAAAATAAATATCAAACCACTTATTGAAATTTTTGCCGTGCAACAGATCTTTTTAGGTAAAACCTGAAGGTTTTTTCTCCATTTGAAAAATATTTAGTATATTTTAAAAAATAATTAAATAATACCTTTTTTTAAAAATGCAAAAACAACACTTTCTGCCCTGTAGCGGGTAAATATTAAGTTAAAGATATGTCGCTTTTGCTGGGATATAGTACATTTTCTGGGTATTCCGAAAACATGCACAACTGAAAATTGACAATTTTTGATTTATGACGTTCTTGAAAGGAGTGAGCGATATGTCAAGCTAAGTCTAAATTTTAGAGTTGTGTCTTTGGGACTTTGAAGGTTGAAGAGTGGGTAGGAGATGTTTCTTGGTTTTGTTAATTTATTTAATTATTACTATTGTTATTTATTTCATATCAGTGGGAACAAGTAAAACATTAATTAAAAATGGATAGATTTCACCACAAAGTGACTGCCGAATCAATAATTGAATTTAATTTTTTCAATAATTTAAGTATAAAGCTTAAATTGTCCAAAAGCGTTCCTCAAAATTGAAAAGCCAACGTCCAAACTTGTCAATTTGAGAGGAATTTTAATTGTATTTTGTCTGTATTTGGACTTGGCTACATTTAAACTGGAATATTAAAAAGATCGAGCTTTAAAAACACCTCAATTAATTGATGGTCAAATTATACCGGCAATTAGGATAACCGGTTTTAGATTAAACGACCATTTTTTTACGTCGAATATAGGAAAAACAAAATGGACGGATAAAGAAAAGGCGGTTATATTTATTTCATCACATTTTATTAATGATATTACGACAAGATTACAGAATACCACGTGTACAGTACAACAAGACATAGAATAAATAATCGAATCACAGCGTAGCGGAGAAATGTGAACTTCAGACCCTCATCCGCACCCCTATGGTGCATAGGGCACTGCATCATATAATCGCAGTGTTATCTCGATCGTTAACACATGAAGGAAAGGTGATCAGCCCTCCGCTTCAGGTACCAGTCCATTGTAATATGGATATAAATATTAGAGTGAAAAAATCACTTATTTATTTCACCCCTCTGGGAATCGAACCCGGGACCTCCAGAGCGGTAGCCGAGCGTGCTGACCATTACACTACAGAGGCGGACAAAGACGTGTGAACACTCTAATTTAATTATAAAAGTTTGTAAAAAAAATTTCAATTGTAAAAAGTTTCGTAAGAGCTAAGTATAAATATATATATAAATCATTGTCTTGGCAAGTTTTTAGCTTAATTTCAAATCACTAGACTTTACGTTCCTATTCTACTTTATCGATTAGTATAAGTTAGTTTTTAAAAGCGTCAGATGAATAAAAATAGCTCCGAGTCTTTCTTCCATATAGGTTTTTAGCCGTAGCATACTAAACAGGGAGATAAATGCGTGGATCGTAGATCTAACATTAAAAATAAGCCATAAATATGTTTGTACAAAAAGCGTACAGTAAAAATTCATGCTGATAGAAATTTTGTTAAATACATGAGATTCAAAAATAATACTGAATGCAGTAAACATCGCGTTATCATCGCCGCCATTCCCCTAAGACTCACTAACTAACAACTGGTATAGTGCCCGTTTTCTTATTCCGTTGGAAAAATGTGGAGAACCTCACTTAAAAGTTATGTTTCCAATATCGCACAAAAAATCATTTAAATGCAAATTTGTTATGTTTACTGTATTCTATCGAAATCTTAATTAAAGTTGCGACAAAACGTGACCAATCCTGTGTTAAACCAATATGAAATCATTAAATCGTACCAAAACGTAACAATTTTAGAAGCTAGAATTCCTGATTACTTAAAATCATTTATAATGGAAATGTGACGTTTCGGTGAGGACCTCCACATATGTAAGTCATGATCTAAAAGAGGAAAAACCCGCAAATTATATTAGTATTTCTATCATTTGTTAGTTAGTGATTTTGGAGGATATTTGCGGAAACGTTCAGTCGACGGTCGCCTTCCTGATGAAGGAAGTCAGGGACGATATCTCGCTGGGGTTGGTCTCGCTCGGGAGGCGGTTGAACTCGATCTCTTCGCTCAGAGTCTGGCTGTCCGGGTTGGAGGTGAGCGGCCACTTCTTGTGGCTCGGGGCGTACAGCACGATGAGGGCGAAGATGTAGACGTTCCACATCCCGTAGACGCCGGTGAAGAAGGCCGAGGAGTACTCGATCTCGATGTTCTCGTCCCACTTCCACTGGCCCTCGGCCACCTGGCCCAGGATGAAGCCCGCCACGGTGAGCGCGGCGCAGACCAGCGTGGCCAGCATCATGAACTTGAAGCGGTAGATGACGCCCTCGTAGTGCAGCCGGCGCACGGAGCACATGGCGGGCAGCGACGCGCGCTTCTGCGAGATGTTGCCGAACACCTTCCAGATCATCCCGCACAGGAACAAGAAGTACACTCCGGCGGATATCCCGGCCAGGATTATGAAGGTCAAGGCCAGGTTGGTGCCGACGTCGGTGACCCAGATGGAGTAGAAGGGGTTGCGCAGCTGCACGCCGCGCTCGCACATGTCGAAGATGAAGAGGGACACGCAGCCCGTGACGACGGCGCTCAGGTGCCGCCAGTACTGCTTGAGGGACCCCGACTGGGCGGTGTCCCGGATGAGCATGTGCTCGCCGGCGAACACCAGCCAGAAGGACAGCAGGCTGGCGTAGAAGATCCCCTGCCGGATGTCTCCCAGTAGCAGCATGAAGGGCATGTCGAACACCAGCGTCAGGTACTCCAGCGGGAGGTTCAGGAGGCACAGCGCCCCGCCCAGGTACAGCAGCATCTCCTCCAGCAAAACCGGCTTCCGGGAGAGCAGGTGCACTCGGTGCCAGAACCACGCCATGACCGCGATGATGCACGGGAAGAACACGGTCTTCAGAGACAACCACACTTTGGTGAATCCTCCGTTCTGATTGATGGAGATCAACCACATGTCTTTTAAGTGGCCCAGGTTGATGTTGGTGTCGCTGTCTATGGGCAGGCGGACGTTCAGCAGGTAGAAGTCGTGGTGCAAGGAGCCCAGTTCGAAGAGGGGTATCGCGGAGCAGTTGTAGAGGTACGCGTCCACCGGGGATTCGATGGTGCAGTCGAGGTTGCGTTTCTCCACCGACCTCGCGTACAGCTTCCACGCGTCGTCGGGGTCCTCTTTGTTCCTGTACGCGAGCCGCGCGTCTATCGTGAGCTGCGTCCGCGGCTGTATCTCCATCTGAGAATGGTACTTGATGTCCGCGTGCAGGACCCCGATCAGGTTCTGCTGCCACCTCGAGTAATCCAAGGTCGTGCTCTCGCGCGGGATCGGCATTTGAAACGTGAAAACCAACTGGTTGGCCGTCTTCGCCTGGTGACTCACCAAATCTTCCAGCAGCAGCCCCTCGCACCTCCCCTTGCCTCGGCTGTAGAACCATTTGTCCGTGTTGTTCGTCTCCGTGGAATAGTCGCGGCAGACGGTGGCGAGGATGTTCTGCGCGCTCGCCGGTATGGGCGCGACGAGCCCGCCGATCAGAAAGCACGCGATCTGGCACGCCAGAAGCACGCCGACCAGCACGGAGAGCTTCCTGCCGCTCAAATTTTCGATAATCGTGCCCGTCATGGCGATTATTTTGCGAATTACACGAAAATAACGACCCGAGCGGCGCCTCCTTTGTGTGCTCCGCGATGTTTTTTTTCCTACCGCGTTTGACAAGACGCCTCGGTATTGCCACACTACAAAAATAGAATGGGATTACGTCATTCCTTTACTAGCCATTCGAATAATTATTTCTGGGAACCTACCTACATACCGATGACTCGTTTTTCCGTTCATACGTTTTATCCTATTGAGACCCGAAACAAATTTAAAAGAAATTAGGCAGAAAATAGAATTAAATCGATTTATTCATGCTTTTTTTAATCATAAATAATATTTTCTTTATTTTTATAACTAAATCATCGAACAATTTCACAACATAAGACATCATCTGAATGTTTTTTTTTGTATTTTTTTACTACGTATTTAAAAAAATATATATTCTGGGCTGAAACATTAGACTTATATTTTTATTTTTTACATTAGACTAATATTGATTATGATTTTTTAACAAGTCCATATGTTTATATATTTTTTTGAGGTTAAAACTCGATCTTTTTGTGATAGATTTAAGTTATTATTATAATTTTATATGAGATCTATGTATGTTTTGGGATACATTCATTACAATATTCGACAAAGAATACCACACCACAGTTCTATTTGATCTAACATTTGTCCGTTTGACCGCAGAGAAGTCGCAAACACAAGACAGAGTTTGTGCGCTAATAACCCGTTTAACCTTGATGTGCTAACAAATAGAAATTTCGTTTAGTTTATTCTAACATTTGTTTTTAAAAAGTAATAAAAAACAATAATTAAAAATGTCATCAACCATTTTAGTTGTTCCGAAATGGCATAAGAAACTGCCTCACTCCTCTTTAACAAGGAGTGGAAGGATCCGCTTTTGTGGGCTTAACAACAAATATAATTTTACATTCATAACCAACGCATTCATGTATTAGATCCACTAATGATAATATACTTGTACTAATACGATGCTTTTGTTCAAACCCCATTCGTTCAATCCACGATTCCTTTTTTATGTTTTTGATTTTTATATTTTATTTTACCGGCAACTTTGGATGCCGTCGGCATCGCCTAACAACGGTTGCGATTTTACACGGTCCTTATTTGTTTTCATAATTTCTGATTTTGCGTTAACCTGGTTTTGTTTATAACTTCAATCATCCATCCCCTTTCCCCGTTTTTGGTTTTACATTTTGAGTAGTGTCACTAGTCCTTCCCTTACCCGACCCGTGCAAACCGGAACAACATGAGGCTTGTTGCCCGCTTGGTAAGAGCCTAATTAGGTCAACATTCTCCTTCATCTTTCCACATTGTTCTTCGAAATGATCAATTTGATCTGTGTTTTAAATTACGCACTAACGCAATGCCCGTCCCATGCTGGACCTCAAAACGACCCTGTGCCGCCTAAATATCATGACGCCAGTCAGGAAAGGTCATTTTGCTTTAGTAAATCTATTCATAATACGCTTCACTTGGAACAAAACCTTACACCTTAGTGATGCTTGAAGTCATTAGATCGCTCAAAAGCTGGATAGCTCTCGTCTATTTTTTGTCAATTGATTTCACTTTAAAAAATAAACTCACGAACAATGTTGAAAGATGAAATTGTAACCTTTTTTTAAATATTTCTTTAAAGTAGCACTTTTGATGTACCGCTTTTTTGATGATTTAATATATGTTTCCTTACTAACATCTGTTACATTTTGGTTTGGTCTTTAGTTTCGTTATGTTTTAAATAAATATTAATAATGCGAAACCTTTCAACGACGTTGATCAACGCATTATTCTTATTTTCTGTCGTACTTTGTGGTTTTATTTTTGTATGAGTATTTTATGTATGTAGTCTAGATACCTAACCTAACCGTACACGAGTATTTATTCCAACGCACATTTTGAATTTTGTTTTTAAACTATTTCCTACACATTTATTAGAAAAGTATACAAAATTATTTTAGTTTGCAATTGATTTTTGTTTTTGTTTGAAATCCTTGATTACATTTAATTGCTATAAATACTGTCAATTAGCCAATAGTAATTTTGTGCTTAAAATTTCCTTTTTAAATAAAAATACAAAGTATTTAAGCTTGAAATGTGATCAAGATTTTCATGTTTTTTTACACATTTGCAGTTTTTGTTTTACACGCATTTTTATTTAACATGTGCAAATTGCAAGAAATATTCATTTTTAGAGCAAATTAATGTCGATGTTAGTTGAAAAGAACACTTTTGATCTTTTCTGAAGGCATTCAGTAAAGATGTACCACGCCAATCATCCTTTCGTGGGGTGATTTTTTATTTACTCAGTAGCTTTTGCAATATCGTCCGAATTTAGAGTTACCCTCTGAATTTTTCATTGCATCATTACATTTATCCATGATTTTAATATAAATATATTTAAGAATCCGTGTAAATTAAGGTATTCTCTTTTGTTAGTGCTCTGATGAATATTTCTCTCAGTGTGCACGGCTGGATGTTGTCAGGGCAAAAGACCCCCAAATTTAAAGAATCTGAATGTTGTGTGAACTTAAAAATTTTGATATCCATCAGAATTTGATTGCAAAAATACTAATGACAACATTCCGTTTTTGTCCCTCCCACAATTCATTACAAAAATCCACAACCAAATCCAATTTTTCTTTGTACTTTTAAAATACTATGTTTTTTTCTGATTTGATTTTTTCTTCTCATTTCATTCCACGCCAATCTCCGTTTGTCTCCTGAATAAATCTATTCACTCACAATTCATATAAATATTTTTTCCACCCTGTAATTTATCTCTTCCTTCATTTTTTTTTCTTATCTTCTTTCACACCTAAAAAAATATCCTTCATTTATTGTTTGTTTCTATTTATCTATTTTTTCTTCTTTTTTTCTCTTCTCTTTTGTAATTGTTTGAATCATTTTTTTATGCTTTGATTATGGTTCTTTTTACCCTGCTTTCCCATCTGAACTCGCTCCCTCTCCCCTCCCCCCTCCCTACACGCTCGGACCACGCTCACGCAACACCCGCGTACAAAACAACAGCCAAGGGCCGTACCAACATCGAGTTGAGGGAACAATTCATTCTGGCCGACGGGGTGTCGCAAAGCATGACCGCCTTCAAGTCCAAGACGCCAAGGTCCTCGACCAACACTCCGCCGACTATCGGAAGCGCCGGGCCCATCACTAAGGTATGGACGAAGCGGCCAGAAGAAAACGACAATTTCAAACTAACCGCCGTCAACCAAAGAAAAAACTGCCAATGTAATATAACAAGGTGCCCCTAATTTCCGTAGCATCCAAGTAGGTACATTTAATTATTTTTTGGTAATGCCAACACCGAGAATTTAGCCCATTTGTAACAAGCAGCAATCTCAAAGAGTAGCATTTTTTTAAATTAAAATTTAACTCCTCAATCAATATAAAAGCTAAGCTATGATAAAATCCATTTCCAGAATTTGTCACAATAGTGACGAGAAGGAGGTTGTTGTATAAAATATGACTCTTCATTTAATTCCATTCTTTATTATTATTTTTGTATGAATCTTCCCATAGACTAATTTTTGTTTAACATTTAAATCTTAGCTACCCAGTTTCTCCCGATATCCTATATTTGTAAATTTTATTACAAAAATAATATGCATGTGTTATATTGGTAGTTTTTTCTTTGGTCAATATACTTTAGTATATTATTATGAAACCTAGAAATGATTGTTAATAATCGATTGGAAATTTTACCGAGTAGTAATTTTTGGAGAGGTACGATCCAATTGATCTTTCGCTATTAGCAATCATTCCTAAAGACATCTTGCTTTTATTGTAATTAGACAATATTTGGGACACCGGCCAGCAGAAAAATAGGTACGTTTTACTGTAAAAAATGTCCAAAAATTCAGTGATTTTTGGTATTTTTTACGGGTGGATTTGGTTCGTAAGTGGATATATGTAAGCATGCATGAATGACTTGCTAGTTGCAATATTGGAAATGAATGAAGCACAGTTAGTTTTGTTCTCTCAGTTTTGTTTTGTTTTATCGTACAATTGTTGCCATATACGCATAAGAGCACCACTATAATGGGTCTCCACAGTATAAGATCATAGTATGGATTTTGGTAGCACGCATTTTCTATATCTGTCGGCGAAATGATCGTGCCTCGGGATTGCGGTCATCCGTGCAAAAGGTAAGAGTAATCTGTATTCCTCTATTCCCTTCCCTTCATTACCCGCCATATTTGATTTGAATTCTCAATGTTTTTAGTTTTCGTCAAGCTAAAACACGTTTTCGCTTATGTTTTATTTTGACAACTATGACATTTTTCAAATCTGATCCTTCCTTTTTTCAAATAACCGCCAAAACCTCTAGTATTGCCAGATGTAGAAATGTCTTAAATGTTTTTTTTCCCTCCTAAACATTTACCGATTGCAGAGTTTTGATTTCGTTTATCGTTGTGAATTGTTTTTTTTTCGTTGAGTTTTACTGCATCTTGGAAATAATAATAACAATGTGTGTGCCTGTTTGTTAAAAAAAAAAGAAATTGAAAACAAATTATTCGTGCCGGTTTAAAAAAAATATGTATAAAACTACTAAGTTTACAAATTATTAGGTAGGTACTCCGTTGAAAAAAATATTAAAATTATTATATAAATACAGAAAATCGTCATCATCAATCCCAAAAAATACTAGATTAATTTTTGTATGAAATTTTAAGAGTTTTTGGTGCTATCGCTTTCTGGAAAATGTCCATTTTCGAGTAATAGCACCCAAAATGTTACCGCAAACATGAAAAAAAAGTTCCGTAACATTCTAACAATTTTATTATCTCTTTTTTTCTTTTCCATCGGAAAATCATTCCATTCCCCTTCGCCCCATCTCATTAAAAAAAATCCATCTGATTTGACACGGATATTTTTTTGGCACGATCATTCATTTATGATGACCCCGAATCGTCCTCTCCCGAATGTCTCCCTCCCCTGTCCCGACCGGGCGTTGGTGCGAGTAGCCGAGGAGTTCATGGAGCAGCTGCGGCCGATATTCGACGCGCTGCGGCAACGCGAGGAGCTGCCGTGCTCGTACCCGCTGCACGTGGGCAGCACGCACGGCACGAAGCAGGCCTTCGTGTACGGCCACTCGCGGGGCTCGGCCCCCCCCCACCACCACCACCACTTCCACCAGCCCCACCAGCCCCACGCCGGGCAGCACTTCTGGGTAAAACGATCGTCACCTTCAATTATATATTCAAGTATATTCGACCATACTTGTTCTAACGTTCAGTTTAAACGGGGCTCGGAATGGACCGGAGTGAACTCTCACGATTCTCGCAATTGTAATTTTTTTTTTTAAAATTACCTAACCACCAAGTGACTCTGAAATCTAGCTATGGCTTATGCAACACCGTTTATCATGTCCCTACTCAGGCTTCAACTTTATAAGTTTCATAGCCTATGCCTACTCGTGAGTGGATTTACTCTTTATGTTTAAAGTTACTATAATTTCATGTAAGTCATGAGTGAAAATTCTAGGCAAAAACACTAGCTTGTAAATGAAAACAGGTGTTTTACACCACTTGAGTATTTCATTTATTTTTTATTTATTGTTTCGGCATTTACTTTGTGGTAAGACATGATGAAATTGTAAAAGAAAAACACTTGTTTTTTGCCACTTGAGGTTATTTTATTATAACAACTAGTTTAGCATCTTCAGGCCTAAATATAAACATATAGTTTATATTTAGACCTGAAGATGGAAGAATAGCATGCGAACTAGTCGTTATAACAAAATAAACTCAAACGGTAAAAAAATGTGTTTTTCTTTTAAAATTTAATTTATTTTAAACTAGTTTTAGAAGCTACAGATGCTTCCATCTACGGGTTTGAATATAAACTAAAGTACTCAAACGCGTAGATGGAAGCATCCATAGTTTCCGAAACTAGTCGTTAAAAATAAATATAATACTCAAGTGGTAAAAAACTAGTGTTTTCATTTACAATTTAACCATGTCTTACCGCTAAGTGAATGCCGAAACAATAAATAATATTACTTTTGGTTAGTGAGATTCTCGGAAGATGAATTCACAGATGCTATTTTTTGGTGGACTCAGCCTGTGTGTGTTTGTAGGCTAATGTCAGAAGAGCAAAATGACGTAGTGTCAAATCCATACACCGCATAGAGTTCAGTAACGCCATCTCTTAGTGAAACCGGAAAAGACACTTGGTATAACTTCATTTTGTGAACTCCTCAAAAGTACTGCGAGTTTGTGAGATTCTTCATATATTGTCTGGGATAAGAACCGAATCCGGATTATGATACAACACTCCGGTTCATTTGATTCACCATTGCGAGCCCTGTATTTTTAGATTAGATTATTGTGTGTGTGTGTGTGATTTGATGCCAGTTCCAGATTTATTTTTTCCTCCCATTTTAAAGTGGAAAAACAGCTTTTATTTTGTTCTTCATTATTTTACAACACATTGTTTATAATTTCTTAAAAATAGAAGTCCTGGAAGGGAACGTAACAATCTCCAAATATTTATTATGTTAAATAATTAGCATGGAGTTTGTTATATTTGCCTCCAATACTTTAAAAATCAATAAACCTATTTTGTTGATTATTATTTTAATTTTATTTTCAGTATTTTTGTAGTATGAAAAAGAATACACGTAGAAATTAGCAATTTTAATTATTTATATTATTATTATTATTGAGATAATATTTAGGTACCTAGGTACTTAATTAATTGCTTTGGATAATTTTTTACATATGGCAACATTGATTATAGAAGCACTGTTGTGATTTTGCGCCAAATTTAAAAATGAAAGCCAAGTATTCTGTTTTTTGCCCTGTTTTTCGTATATTTTATTTTACTTTTAAGTCATGTGGAGTATGTATGTTTGTTTGTCGAGTATATGATGATATTTGTTTATGTCCATTATTATTGTGTTCCGGTCTAAATGTTTCAATATGCAATCAGGGTCCAAATAATGTGGTAAGTATGATTAAAAAAAAAGTTTAAAAATTCTTATTTAATTTTAGTAATAAGTTCAAAGATTAACTGATCTAACGTTTTTGGTATTTTTAATTTTTAAATATGAATCTTTAACCCACTTATTTAAATATATTTTAAGTAACAATCCCATTCGCTATCAAATTAGACATTTTTACTTTTAAAATATTAAAAACGATAATCTCATTTTCCTTTATATGTTTTTGTAACATTTTGAATTCAAATTTTTAGTGATACGAAATTTAATATAAGTTTGATCCGTTCTTTATTAAAATTTATAGTCAAACAAAATGTATTATTATAACTTTGATCCATTCTTTATTAAAATTTCTAGTCAAACAAAATGTAATATTATAACTTTAATCTTTTCTTTATTTAAAATTTTAGCCAAACAGAATTTATTTTTTAAAAGTTTGATGCATTATTTATTGAAATTTCTAGTCAAACAAAAAAATTCTTTATAAATTTCATCTATTCTTTATTAAAATTTCTATCCAAACAAAATTTAATATTATAAGTTTGATCCATTCTTTATTCAAATTTCTAGCCAAACAAAATTTAAAATCGCAGGTTTGTTCTGTTTTTAAATTATTCTTAAATCGCAGGTGCGAGAACGGTCCGCTAGATCGGTGCCTATGGGAGGAACCCGGGTATCCCGTTCGTCTCTCTCCGCCGGCACGCCAGACTCGCTGAGCGACAACGAGGCTTCCTTGGGACAGACTCCGCGATCGGCTCTGAAAAAACCGTCGCTTGCCAGGTATACTTAATCATAAAATGTACTACATACGGTATAATCATAAAATATACTACATACGGTATACTTAATCATAAAATATACTTCATACGGTATACTTAATCATAAAATATACTAAATACGGTATACTTAATCATAAAATATACTACATACGGTATACTTAATCTAATTCTGTGTTTTTGTTAATAAAATACAAATAAGCAGACTAAAAAATCTGTGTTTGATTTAAAAATTAAAACATAAATTAAAATGGAGTTCTACAAATTAAAACGCTAAATAATGTATTATACTTTAATGTTTTATATGAAATTGTTTCTCTAGATCGACCCTCACTCCGGGCGGCTCGGGACCATCATCCAGACCGTCATCCCGCCCGGCCAGCCGCACCGGATCCAAACCTCCATCCCGGCACGGATCGAACCTGTCTCTCGACAGCACAGGTACAACTTGGCACAATTCTGTATTTAACCGCTTCATACTTTTGAACACGTCACGTTTTATCATACATGATAAAAATAGTGAGGGACATTGGTAACGTAAATCAAGCTAAGACACGACATGCCAAACCCTCTTCTAGTGGAACACAAGGTCTGCTGATGACAGTCAACAGTCCGGCTTCTCCTGAAGAGTTTTACGTGGTTTCCTCTCAGCAATGAGCAAATGCTGACAAGTTCCTGATTGGCCCACACTAGATTATCCCTCCTGTTCCTAACACAGATTCAAATAAAAACATATTGAATTTACAACATTTTGAGTGTCCAAATACTTGTTCACAAAATCTGGATTATCTGCAATTACAAGAGTTATTTTCATATTATTTTTTGACATCTCATCAAAGATGAAGAAGAATATGGAATATGGACGACCGTCATAGGCTGGTTTAAGTGATCTCTTTACAAATGTGTAACATTCACCAATTCTACCCATTATTGACAACCACACTACTCAAATTCTTGGAAGTTCCATATATATGAACCAATTTAAAAACCTTGTTCTTGAATCACTAGAACTTCACTAGAGACATCTATTGGTGAGATGTAATGCCCAGACTTCCATATTCTTCTTCATCTTTGATGAGATGTCAAAAAATAACATATTGAATTAGTTAGAAGAAACAAAAATCCACTAAATGATCTATAAACCTTGTACATAACAAGCAAGGTAAACCTGATGTTTTTTTTACAAACTTTTTATAAATAAAAAAACCTTAGCATTAAGTGGTTAAATATTCACGGATTAGTCCCGATTGGATTAATGCGCTATCATTCATTTGTTCATAAACAAATTTATGAGGCGAATGTTGGAAAAAGGAGCAGAGGAAGGCCGAGAAAAACATGGCACGATCAGGTATGCCAAATACTTGAAAGTGGTCAGGCTAGGAGTCGTAATAATCGGCGGGTATGTATGAGGAGATGCATGAACGTGGAAGAGGCGAAGAATGTTTGCAAAGACAGAGTGGTGTGGCATTCTATTCTCTCTACCTACCCCTGCGGGGAAGCGGTGTGATGGTTAGTTAGTTAGTTAGTTTTCCCTCAAGGGGTCAAATAAATATAAGCGATTTTTTCACTCTAATATTTATTCAATATTACCCTGGACTGGTACCTGTAGCGGAGGGCTGATCACCTTTCCTTTGTGTGTTAACGATCAAGATAATCTGTGTTTATATATAATGCAGTGCCCTATGCACCATTGGGGTGCGGATAAGGGTTTGAATTGAATTGAAAAACATGTCCCTATTCTTCTGTCCCAGACGACGGCACTCCGTCCCGCATCCCGCTGTCCCGCAGGATAGCGCCAACGACCCAGACGACCCGGTCGGGACTCTCCACCCCGCGCACGACGGCCTCCAAGCTGGGCGCCTCCAACGGCGGCACCCGCCCGCGCACCCCCACGGGGCTCATCAGCCCGGCCCCCGGAAGGTTTGTACATCTCAACAACTACTCCTAACCTGAAAAAAAATGTTTTCCCTTATTTATTTGGCAGTTGCTTTGCGGTGATATTTATCCGTTTTTAACTTAAAGACACCGTGTTTTGAAAATTGTTTTAAATAGTGGCATCCACAAAGTGAAATTCAAATTAAAAATTTAGAAACAATGTGTGAGAATGCAAATTTTTGTAAGATCAAGTGAAAAAAGCTGTCTGTCTCAGACCAAATTTTACAGGAGAGCAAAAACAAACTTGTGAAATTAAATAACTCATTTTTTTGAATGTATTTTTATGTAAACATATCTTAATAAAACTTAATAAGTAAGTATTGGAACTACACATACATCCAAAAGGATCTGGCAAAAGCCAGATAGTGGAATACACTATTTTAGACATTTTGTGGAACAAACTTAGTAAATGAAAAATTTGACAGATATACCCCTTTAGACAAAGGATATTTGTGTTTTTAAGTTAATTTTATTTCATTAAAATTATCTTAAATTATATTAATTTAAAATTACTTTTATTTTAATATTTTACACTTATAATATTCTTTTTAAATGTCCTGCAAATAATAACAATATTTATGGATCTTTTTTTTCATCATATTATTATTATAAAACAAATTTAATACCCTTATTCAAATTCATGTTGAATAGGGATATATACTAAATACTTTGTTTTACGAGTTCATGATCTATTTTATTATATTGCATTGATAATTACAAATTAAACACTTGTATTAAACCACCAATTGAATTCTATTTCATTTCACACAACTAATTTCGAAAACTACAGATGTTTTCATTGACAGGTGATCGAAAAAACTTTGATCACCTGTCGATGAAAACATTTGTAGTTTTCAAAACTTGTCGTGTGAAATGAAACAAAACTGGTCTAATACAAGTGTTTGATTTTTAATCATCAACATGTCATTCCACAAAGTTAATGCCAAATCAATAAATATTGTATAATTGATATATTATTTACTTTACTCGTGTTATTTTACTAGGCCTGATTTTTTACTTGGGCTGTGCTGTTGTTAACAAATTATTTTCAATGAATTACAAGAGTGTTTGTGTGAAATCCTTCATCAGGTATACGGGGAGTGGGATGTTCAGAACCTCCAGTATCCCCACATTGTCGGCCACGGGATCGTTAGCCAGGTACAAAGAAAGGACACATTATTGGCACCGGGTGTTGTGTTATTTTACAGTCTATCCTCTCAGCCTACACGCCCCGCAGTAGCTCTCATCCCGAGACCATTCCCCGCCCTTCCTGCCATACAAAACCCGAAAAACAAATCTTCACATCAGTTCCTTTTTTTATTACTTGAAAAAAGAAAATATATGATGCTTTAAAAAAATTGTTTTTAGAATTATCTCTGATTGCATAGAGTAATGGTTAGCGTGTTTGACTGCCATGCATAAGGTCCCAGGTTTGACTTCTTGCCAGATACATTTAAAAAATATGTAATTTATCATAATATGTATTTATATCAGAATTCGATAAATTAATTATTTTTTTACTGGCACTTGAAGTGTGAGACTGATCATCTTGCCTTCATGTAATTTACAATCAATACGATGCCGTAATATCTGTTTTAGTGCCCTATGCACCGTTGAGTTCATTCAGACTATGATTGTACTTAATAAACGTACTTATTTTATTATTTTAAAAATAAAAGTAATATATAATTGAAATCAATTAAATTTTTCAATTTATATGGAAAGCTGTGTTCTCAGTTAAACATTTCTCTTTTCTTTTCAAATGTATCGTAAAATTTTCTATTTTACTGCTTTATTTCTGAATTTATCCTTCGTTTATCTGTGGTCTCTCTCAAATGTGTGCAAATACCCTTTGCAAATCTTATTTATCTCCCTTTAAAATTGTCCGCATCACCCAATTGTATCCATCAATATCCCCGGTTATTCCCTCCTAATTCCCCTGTTATTTTCACCAAACTCCCCGGATATTTCTACCAAATTCCCTGGTTATTTCTACCAAATACCCCGGTTAATTCCACCAAATTCCCCAGTTATTTCCATCAAACTCCTCAGTTATTTCCATCAAACTCCCCAGCTGTGCCCTTCAACCTTCCTAGTTGCACTCATCATGTTTCCAACTCGTTTCTACCAATTTCTCAACTGTGTCCGCCAACTCCCGAGCTGTGTCTGTCACCTCCTCAGTTGTGTCTATCACTTTTCCAAATTGTGTTTGTGTTGTGGTGTTCCTTTAGTTTTGTGTTGTTCCGGATTTCTGCTTGGAAGGGGGAATGTTCGGCTTTACTTTAAATATAGCACCGGGTCGTACGGAGATCTTTTTGAAATTATCACCATGTATTTTTTAGTTTATTATAAAAATCAATAAATAAAGACTTATGCCAAGGTTATGACTGTAAAAAATAAATTAATAATATTCAACAATCATGATTACACTGATGCAGTGCCCTATGCTTCATTGGGTGCGGATAAAGGTTAGATGAAAAATAATATAACACTCCTGATGATGGAATGATTATTCCGAAACCAGTTGTCACGAAGTAGTGTTTTTTAAAGTGGTATTACACCAAGTGAATGACGAATGACAAGGAGAGTGTTAAATTACCATACCACAAAGTTAACAATGCTTTTAACATACAAAAAAATATATCTTTGAAGAAGAAAAATACAAAATTTTTCCCATTACTTTTTTTATGATTTATTTCCATATATTGTTTCTTTTTTCTTGTTTTCATGTACCACAAGAGGCTCTATTAATTAAGTCATTTCAATAATATTTAAAAAAAATCTAGTTTATCTTTCTTCATATTTTGGCAAAGTCATTAGAATGATATTTTAGTATTTAAATAAATCAACGCTGGAACGCGAAAAGGTTTGAAGTGACATTTTGAGCATTTTAAATCAAAGAAACATATGTCAAGTATGTATTTTAAAGGAGTTGTAACGCTTTTTGACAACCTCTATGATGTCTTTCATATACTGTGAATTAGACATTAGTGAAGATTTCGCACGATGCCTGCAGATGGCAGCGATACAAGATGATTCTTGTATCGCTGCCATCTGCAATAACAATTAAAATGTATGTACGTAAATATCTTAACCTTCAAAAAACGCCTGAAACATCATTATCTTACCTTAGAACCCTAACTGTCCATCTCCTCCTCCCCTGACCCCTCCTCTCTTTCTTAAACTTGCTACCGAATTCTACCTATTTATCATTAGAATCCTAGAATACTTTTTTGTCTAATTGTTAATTAATTGTTTTTAGTTTTTTGATAAAATCTATTACATCAGACAATAATATGTATTAACTTTTAAAAACGTCTGAGACATTACTATCTGTCATTAGAATCCTAACTGTCGATCAAACCTCCTCCCTCTACCTCCTTCCCTAATCTCCCTTCTTCCTTTGCCCTCCTTATTATCGTCTTTTGTTAATTTATGTTTCTTTTTTAAATGTCAATTTGTAATTTATGTTTTTTTTTAAATGTTCAAGTACTATCTGCCCACTGATTGCAAACGGCTATATATGGTATCAAACGTTTTGATCAATATCACTAGTCCGTCTTTGGTCGGTTGGAAGATATTGCTTTTTAGCAATAAGCCCGCCAATGTACTTTTTATTTTCTGTACATGAAGTTTAAAAATAAAAAAAAAAATAAATAAAAATAAATAAAATGCTTAAAAAATTTCAAAACTTTTTGCTTTGAGCATTCGAATATTATGTCGACTCTTTCTTGCCAAAAATCGTCAATGCAAGTCAAGTAACGTATTCTGTTTTTTTTTATAAATCTGTTTGTAATAAATATACGCTTGATCTTTACAAAATTGCACACTTAGGATCGATCTTTGGAGTGCCTTTGATTTGCTCAAAGTGTATGATTTTTTCCAGAACATCCACATGTATATTTTGAGCAAAATAAAACATTTATTTAATAAGTGACATTGATGATACTATGCCAAGAAAGGGTTGATCGATATGGTGGTGGTGTTCTATGGAATGTTTATATGAATTGGTTATACTTGGAACTATCTCGGGTTGTTAGGTCGGCAAACCATTTAAGCGGTATATCGCTTTGTATATGTTCTCCTGGTGTTCCATAGAATGTTTATACATATTGGTTATATGGTACTGTATCGGGTTGCTAGGTCGGCAAACCGTCTTGTATATGTTCCATAGAATGTTTATGCGTATTGGTTATACATGGTACTGTCTCGGGGTTGTTAAGTCGGCATACCGTCTTAACGGTATACCACCTTGTATATGATCACCTGGTGTTTCATAGAATGTTTATACGTATTGGTTATACATGGGTTGTCAAGTCGGCATACCGCCCTATCGGTATTACCGCCTTGTATGTTCCCCTGGTGTTCCATAGAATGTTTATACGTATTGGTTATACATGGGTTGTCAAGTCGGCATACCGCCTCGTATATGTTCCACTCGCTTCATCCCACGGCAATGTATATATACACGTTCTATCTATTAATGTGATCTCTTCTCCACTCTTGCTATCCCGGGATTCGCTAACAGTAAATCGGCATCGTCGCAACCGGCCTCTCTCGGTCACGAGAGGAGCGCGAAGCATTCCACGTCACATTCCCATCCGATCCAACCGGCTCCGGGCTCCAAGATCCCCCTGTTCGTCGGGCCGGAGAGGAGAGAGAAGTCCAGGTCGGAATCCCCGCAGAGAAAGCCGGAATCGGCGCAACTGGACCAGAGGTCCCCGGAGGAAGACTCCTCGCTGTTCAATATCTCCAATATCTCCAACGCGAGCAGTTCCAACTCGAGTTACAGCATTTCGGGCGCCGCCCAGCAGCCGTTCTCGGAGACCAGCTGTATCACCACGGCCGTGGAGCAAACTCCCGGAGTCGGGAGACAGCCCCGGTACTTTGCGTGGAAGTTTAAGCACTGCCTTATTGTCCTCACTGTTTTTTTGTAGTGTTTTTTTTTCAAATACGCGTTTGTGCTCCATTGGCTGCAGTAGAAATATTTCACATTTTATTTTGATGCATTTTTAAAATTATTTATTTGATTTTTTTATTAAAGGAATAACCCGCAAAGCGTCTATTTTAGATGCTTGTCTGCAGGTAGGATAGTCAGGATAGGGAAGGCAAATGTGAAAAACACATCACAAACACCCAGACCAACTAATAAAATTATTAAATAAATCTTTCTGGAATTTATAATACTTTTTTGTTGTTGCTATAAATCTAGCTTCTTTTCAACTGTAATATATTTAATTTCTTGTCGTATTCCTCCATATATAGTTTATAGTGTTATCATATTTTTCCAAATTCTTAATATGTAAAAACATCCACTAGAATGATGTTATTCAATTATAAATTTATCTGAAAATCACACACATAAAGATGAAAAGATTTGATTATATTTATAATGTTTAAATGCCATATGCATCTTTTTAAAGTTGTTCAAATGCCATGTTTCTCTCTTGAGATGTTTTAAAATATGATATATCGAATATAATTCAATTTTTTGTTCGCAACTTCTGGTTTTCCTATATTTTGGAGTTGTTCATACCAAAATTTTTAATATACTCTCAGGCTATCTCAGGCATTCATCATTCGTCAATAGTTCATCTATATAAAGAAGCTTATTTAGATTGGAGAATATCCAATGGCCAGACTTCCATATTTCCATCTCTACAGACTTATCTATCTATGTAGGGATATCAAAGAAAATCTCGTTTTAAAATAGTATATTTATCCAACGGAGTACAAATTAGTATTGGTCATATTGTCTTAACAGCACCGCTTATCGTGGAAACGCCACCCATCACAGCTGCCTGCGTCGGGACACTCACCCCGATCACCCATAGCAGGCCCCATGCATGCGGTTTTTAGTTCACATTTGGTTTTTTCCGTTGTCTTTATTGTTTACAGGAATGCGTTTGATGGTTTTTAGTGGTGTGATGTTATTAGTTTTAAGTTTTTTTCTAGCAGTAATCTTTTAGTTAAACATTTATTACCTAGTTTTAAATAAATAAATGTTTAATTTATTTTCTTTTAATGTATGTTTGTATGTATATATTATTTTCATATTATTTTTTGACATCTCATCAAAGATGAAGAAGAATATAAAAGTCTGGGCATTTACGGGGCTTACGACCGTCATAGGCTGGTTTAAGTGATCACTTTACACACGTGTAACATTCACCAATTCTACCCATTATTGACAACCACACTACTCAAATTCTTGGAAGTTCTATATATATGAACCAATTTAGAAACCTTGTTCATGAATCACTAGAACTTCACTAGAGACATCTATTGGTGAGATGTAAAGAAGCTTTTTACTAAGCAGAAACTATATATTATTTTTATTTTGTGTATATTTGCCAAACTTTTCCTTTCTGCACGGCATACCGCTTTATTTTCTTATTTAATTTATGTACATTTGTATATTATGACTTTTCTATCATTCCTATCGCTTCCGTGAGTTCTCGGGTTCGATTCCCGGTTGGGTCAACATTATTTATAACAATGTTTGCATATGGATTATCCTGAATAGTAATGTTACAGAAAATTCTCCGTTTGACCAAATTTTGCAAACCCGTTAAATTAATCATTTTTTAAATATAAATTGAGAAATTGAATACTTAAAAAAAATTCTTGAACATTTTCGCAGATACTTTGTGGCACATTTTATAAACTTAATAAAATTAAACGACTTTGTTTTAACCACTTTTTTATTATTAGTACACTTTAACCTACCGTTAATGTTTTAGAATTTAATAAACCCTGATGATGACAAGGTTCTTGTCGAAACCGGTAGGTTAAAGTGTACTTATAATAAAAAAGTGGTTAAAACAAAGTTGTTTAATTTTATACGTTTACTTTAAAAAAATATTATACTCGGTGTGCCCGGCCACGTGTTGCTATGGCTCAGTTTAGTTAAATGGAAAAGAAAAAAATGTGCTTTCTCAAAGCACACATTTCTGATATGTATTATTTCACAATGTTTGTGGAGCAATGAAAACATTAAAACAATTGAAAACATTGAAGTGACACCATCTGCATATAAGCATGCTGTCCGCCATAAGCCATGTTTAGTATCGCGTGTGTCACTGTTACATTCAACAGATGGCGCTGCCATTGTTTAAATAAAAATAAAAATGTCTAAATTTCTCATTTCATAACAAAAAATCCTTATCATAACAGCCTCAATCAGTGTACGGACATGTTGACCTCTCAATTATTGTATTGAATTGTCATATTTTTAACCCTAATATCTGTTATCTTTCTTGCCCATCCTGTTACTGTACTAATGTGTTTGTACCACGCATCTCCGCAAGCAGGAGTGGGTCTTTCCACAGACCGGATGACAGAACCACGCCGGCCAGGAATCCCGGGTCCAAAATACCCGTGTTCTCTAAGGATATCACTAATACGACTAACACTAACCATATGAGGTAAATTCTATGCAAACTACTCTTCTTATATATTATTTATCTTTATTTATTTCTACACTTCTTATTATTTTTATCCTTTATGGTCACCGCGCTCGGCTTCCGGTCATGAGGTCCCGGGTTTGATTCCCAGATTCAAATAAAAATAAGTGTTTTTTTCACTCTAATATTTATTCGATATTACCCTGGACTGGTACCTGAAGCGGAGCGCTGCTCACCTTTTCTTTGTGTGTCAACGATCGAGATAACATTGCGTTTATGTGATGCAGTGCCCTATGCACCATCGGGTGCGGATAAGGGCTTGAAGATGAATTATCAGATAATATTAGTTAAAAATGGAAAAGAGCAAAAATTATTTTTTGAAGATTCTTTACTAATTCAGAATAGAATAGATCTTGAAACTTGTTCATTTAGTTTGTATCTTCAACTTGTTCGGAATTGAACGAAACATAAAAACCTGTTCATTTAGTTTGTACTCTGATTCAAAATGGAATGGGACAAAAAAACTTATTCATTTTGTTTTTATTCTAATTCAAAATAAAATAAAAAATGAATCGTGAAAACTTATTCATTTTGTTTGTATCTTTAACTAATTCACAATAGGAAGGAACACAAATACTTGTTCATTTAGTTTGTATCTTTAACCAATTCAGAAGAGACCAGAACCTGAAACTTGTTCATTTAGTTTCTATCTTCAAGTTATTCACAATAGAAAGGAACATGAATACTTGTTCATTTAGTTTGTACCTTTAACTAATTTTAAAATAAAACAACATTTAAATATTTTCACTAAAGATCTTTAATAATTGACCATATTTAGATATTCTAAAATGAATAATTGAACAGAATTAGTTCACTACAAATTTTTAACTAATTAAGAATAGAACAGAATAATAAATTCTTTAACAAATTAAGTTTTTTCACTAAACTTTCTAGCAATTTTTTTATTAAGTACATAACTTGATTGTTTACGTTATTGAACATTGGGCGTGCCAAATTATTTGTATTATTTTGCCAAATTAATGTCGGAGAGACCTTCTTCACTTGGCTTCGCTTGACAGTCTACTAAAATGTTTTTTTTTCAGCTTTACCTGACCAGGAAACTTGACATTAATCTTTTAAAAAAATGCTTTTAAAATTATCGCAAGGTTTTTAAAATTATATTATTTAATCAATACATAACTATAGAGTTATTTAATTGTTTTGTTTTGCCCAGGGCTCGAACTCCGTCGGGCAGCAGCACCCCAGTCCTGCCCGGGCAAGCGACCGCCACGTCGCGACTCCTACGAAAAGGCTCAAACGCGTCGGAGTCCTCCACCGCGGCCGGGACAGCTACCACAGCAGCTAACGGGCGGAAGACCCCCGTCAGAAGCTCGGCCACCCCGGACAGAAGAGAGCCATTTAGACTATAAACGACAAAACCCAATATCCAAAAATGTCTGATCCAGAATTCACTTGCCGCATTTTAAAAAGGGCTATTTCATTTTTAATTCTGTGATATTTTTTTTTACATAAAACACTTAAAAGTTTTAAAAATCTGATTTTTTTCCTCTTGATTTGACAGCGCGTTTTTAAAATGCGGCACATTTCGCCGTGTGTAAGTTTTCCCGTGCCCAATTTTAAATGAATAATAAAATTCTTGCCATATTTTCCCCGTCTGGATCAGACATTACGCATGTTACAATGTTACATTGTATTCTTATTTTTTACCATCGAAGAAACGTGCATTGGAGTTTCTTCTACAATAAAGATCTTATTACGATTCGAGTTTCCCAATTTAATTTGAAACGCGACATTTCCATTTGCGTTTTAAATTGATTGGGACGTAATTCAGTGTATTTATTTAATTACGATTGCCATCCATCAACTGTTCCATGAAGGAAATTCAAATCCGGCCATTCTTATTAATTTTGATTAAATTTTTAACCCATTTAGATATTTTATCGCGTTTCGTTTACATTCGCCCAAATTAGATTTCCTTTATGGAACGTTGTTTTTAAGGTGCTCTTTTTAATTTTAGACTCTTTTTGCATTTGTCTACGTTTTGAAAATATGAGTAAAAGATATATTCCCGAATAATCTGTATTTAAAATACCTTCAATTTATTAGCATACAAGTATGTTATTGCTTATTTATTATAAAGTATATTAAAAAAAGAGTATGCAAGAAAGGCACCTTGTTTTAAAAACATTTATTTAGTATTAAGGGTCATTTTTTTATCGTAGGGACCATTTTTGTGTCGTCAAAATTTATTAATTGATTATTTTAAATCGTTGAATGCGTTTATTCCATTTCGGTCGCGTTTGGTTTTCGCATTCGCCAGTGCTTAACCCTCGCGCGACCGCATCTTGCGTGTTTCAATTTTATCTGTTTAGTTTTTCTAATGTGATTTTAATTGTAAATGCGGCGCGTTCGCCTAGCAATACGCCAGTTGCGACCGCGTTCGCGTCGCGCCGATCATTACATATAACTTTATTAACAGACTAATATATATTTAAAAAGAAAAACAATCATTACCGCTGTTTAGTTTGTGTTTTTATTTGTAATCTACATTTAACTTTTTGTAAATATGAGTATTTTAAAAGCAACCAGCACAATTCTGTTTTGTTTGTATTTTAGATGACGATATAGAAACGATTGGTATTGCTAAGTGTCCATTCGCCAGTGGTTACATTTTTAACAATACTTTTTGTTTTCTTCAGTGTGTTTCGGCAGTTTTATTCCATACGCCAGTGGTTGAAACATTGTTGAACCGTTTTCAATGCATATTTTGCCAATTCTGTGTCTTTTCAATCTTCGTGTTAAGTGTATCCATATTTATATTTGTAATTCATTGTTTTATATTATATATATGAAATAGTCCCTATAAATGAGTGCACTTTTTATACGTGCATCTTCTTGCGAAGAAATATTTTTCTTACTCGTAGAGACGGAAGGTTAACCACAGTTTGTGTAAAACTTGTCATAGTTGTTTAATGCCTTTGAGTTTTAATATTTTTTAAATTTATATTTTGTAAGTTAACTTATTTGTAAGCCAGCCGTGTTATAATATTATTATTAACCATTAATGTCCGCCTTCGGTCGGCACGCTGTGGATTGGAGTCGCATTGCGTAACTGCCGTAAGTCTCGGTAGCGAGGGATCGCTCGATATAATAGACAAAATGCCTTACCAATATTGCTTATGAACCCAATGTATATTCTTACCTTTTTCTATTATTAATCGTAACTCAATCCACACTCAACAATCTAATCAAATTAAAGAGTTTTTATTAATACAGCTTTTTGTTTTATTATTCCTCGAAATTCCTCTTTTTCGTAGATTATATCATTCTATCTTCTTCCTACACACACCTACTAGACCAGGGAGACGAGAGATCTCCAGCGGCCGATTGAACAAACTATTTATTTATTTGTTTATAGCTCCGAGGATGTGCGCTCCGTCTGAAGAGACATGCTTGTTGAAAAGGAGAGACATGATGTATCATACTTCTCATTCACTAGCTACAATTGGTGAATCTTATACAGAAAGCTATCAAGACTTTTTTTAATCAACACATTCTACAACATTTTTAGTGTGTCTATTTAGACAAGTATTTACTTGTTCACAAATCTGGATTATCTCCAATTATAGGAGTTATTTTCATATTATTTTTTAACATCTCAACATAGCTGAAGAAGAATATGGAAGTCAGGGAATTTACGGGGCTGACGACCGTCATAGGCTGATTTAAGTGCTCACTTTACACACATGTACACACTGGTTGCGAGCTGGTAAGTACGCTTTACACAGGTAAAGCCACAGGGCAGTCTTTATAGCCGATGTGTAAGTGTGAGTGTAAGATGCCTATCAACCAATTTGTCTGGAATACACAGCTATTTTAGATACTGTGGAGCCATATTATGTATTGATCTAAAACACAAGCAGACAGAGTTTATTCTCTACCCTTTCGGCAAAACGTAACCAGTGCAATTTGTTAAGTGATGTGACTAAATTTGGAAATTCAGAAAATCTCGTCAAATTTGATGCACTGGTTGTGAGCTGGTAAGTACGCTCTTTACCCATGGCATTTGTTGTAGCTGATCGAAGCGTGTCTATCAAACCAATTTGTCTGGAATGCACAGCTCTTTTAGGTGATACTCTGGAGCCGTATTATGTATTGATTCATACACAAGCAGACAGAGTTTATACTAGCTTTTGGGAAAGCGTAACCAGTGCAGTTGTGTTGTGATATTTGGAAATTCCGAAAATCTTGCCAATTTTGGTGCACTGGTAAGTACACTTTACCCATTGCAATCGTTATAGCTGATCAAAGTGTGAGACATCTATCAACGTAAGACAGCTATCATCTGTGTGTATTTTAGAGTAAATCGATGAAAACAATAAAAAATGTATATAAAAAGAACTCCACCGACAAGACACACAAGGTTTGGTGGGTCTCTGCAAAAATATTAAAAATATGTTTAAAATTGTTCTTTAAATGAATGTTTACAATTTATGTAAATAAAAAAAAAACAATTTGTCTGGAATGTACAGCTCTTTCAGATATTCTGGAGCCATACTATGTATTGATTTATACACACGCAGACAGAGTACACAAGCTCTACCCTTTCGGAAAAGCGTTTTTTTTTGTGAACCAATTGCACTGGTATAATTACTAATAATGGAGTGATGTAGTCACAATAGTCGAATTTAGAAATTCCAAAAGTCAGTGATGAGTGTGTAAGACGGAGGATATCGTGAGGTGGGGACGACAACGAAGGCGATATTGGAATGATCATGTAAACAGAATGTCAGGTGACAGACTTCCACGTATCGCCCTTCAAGGAATCCCTGAAGGACGCAGACCTCCAGGCAGACCTCCAAAAATGTGGAAAGACAGCTGGGAGTCAACATCCCAAGAACTACAAGCGGAGCCACAAACAGATCCTTAGGATCTAGAAAAAGATGAAGAGAAGTGATGAGTGTGATCTATTGACTAATGTTTTTTTTCTTCTTCTTCTTCTTCTTTTTGTAGATCCTAGGGATCTGTTTGCGCCTCCGCATGTCGCACTCGGGATGTCAACTCCCAGCTGTCTTTCCATCTTTTCGGAGGTCTGCCTGGGGGTCTGCGTCCTTCAGGGTTGCCTTGGAGGGCGATACGTTGAAGTCTGTCTTCTGACATTCTGTTTATATGTTCCTTCCAGTATCGCCTTCGTTGTCGTCCCCACCTCACGATATCCTCCGTCTTACACATGCTCCAGATGTCGGTATTTCTTACTCGGTCTCGCAATGTGTTTCCGGTTATGGATCGGAGAGTCTTCATTTCGGAGGTTTTTTTTCTGATCTCACTTATTTATTGACTTCAAACCCCAAAGAGAAACGCAGGGAAGTTGTACCATCGTAGCGATTCTCATGCGCAGATAGAGGTTGAAGTTACCATCACTGAGGAGGTCACCATTTCCAAGAAGCAGTCTCTTACTATTTCCATTCGGACTGGTATTTCGGAAGTACAAATTGAAGGTTATACAATTAAAACCAGTGTATATAGGTATTTTGGTAATTTATTGTTTGATATTTTTACAGACTATGAATCACATACTAGTTTAAACAATAACAAAATAATTCGTTTGTGTTCCGTTACAATCTAAATGACAAATAATGTAAAAATATTGCACTTACATATTTTATTTACAATTTGGTGATTTTTAATATCTATACACTTATATTCAATACTTCCCCCCTCTTGATCCCCACCTTGTCGCGGTGAGGGGGCTTGCGTGCCTCAGTGATTCACCAGGCTATGGCGGTAGTCTAACTACCAGAAGGGTCTCCCATGCCAAGCAGGTTGGTGAAGAGAGGCCAGACAAAGCGGGAAACAAGGTTGAGCCGACCTGTTGAGGGGTCCTCGGACCTCAGGCCTCGGGAGCGCAGGGCCAATCACTCTGCCTCCCTAAACCCTTTGATTACGATAAGTCCACGAAATGCCTCGGACACCGGCTTCTCTGGCACCCCCCGACCCGGCTGTGGTATTAGGACTGCGCTCACTAAACGGCTCCTATCCAACAATTCATCTTTCCGCATTGGAACGTACAATGTGCGGACAATGCAGGTCCACGGAAAAGATATTCACGCGACTCGTATCATGGATGACTACAAGTTAGATATCCTAGGACTGAGCGAGTCGCGATGGAAAGGATCTGGAAAGAGGTTGTTGGATAGTCACATGTGTCTGCACTCCGGCCAAGAACGATATCACCGTCAAGGGGTGGCAATTCTCCTTTCAGAAAGAGCAACAAAGTGCTTGCTTAGTTGGGAACCAATTTCTGAAAGGCTTATACGCGTCACCCTCCAAACGGCCGATAGTTCTGTCACTGTCCTACAGTGCTACGCGCCTACCGAAATTGCAGATGCCCAAACAAAAGATGCCTTCTACGACTCTCTCCATGCGGTCATCGCCTCTCTCCCAAGAAGAACCCGCGTGGTAGTATTGGGAGATTTTAACGCGAGAGTCGGAACAGACCCATCACTTGCCCCAACGGTGATGGGAAGGCACGGCTATGGGCAAGCCAATGGCAATGGAGAAAGACTGGTCGAGTTCGCTAGTATTAACGACCTTGTCATTGGCCCCATAAGTCCATCCATAAGTACACCTGGACCTCCCCTGATGGACGAACAAGAGCGCAGATAGATCACATCCTCTATGGACGTGCTAACCGGCGAGAGCTCCTCGATGTCAGGTCCTACAGAGGGGCCGACATTCATAGTGATCACGAGTTACTCGTCGGAAGAATCTGTCTGCAGCTCAAACGTCTGCCGAGATGTCCTCGGCGGAAGAGAATCAACTTAGACAAGTTGAAGAGTGCCGAAATAAGATTGAGATTCGAGGAAACGGTCGGACAACGTGTCCAGCAAGACATCGATCCTCAGCCCATTAATGTTGACTCGATTGAGGCACAGTGGGCTAGTCTCAAATCGGCTCTCAACTCTTCCGCCAATGAGGTTCTTGGCCCCAGGATAGGAGAAAGACCCCATTGGATGTCAGATGAGACCTGGGGAAAGATGGCTGAGCGCGCTCACTTAAAAGCACTGAGGGACAGTGAAAGTGACCCCTACCAACTGGACACCCTCAGAGATGACTACAGGCGCCAAGATCGTATAGTCAAACGATCATGCAGACTCGATAAGCGCCGTCATCTCGATTCTCTTATTGTAACGGCGGAACATGCTGCCCAAGGAAATGACACGCGGAAATTATTCCAAATAACAAGGAAGATCTGCGGAAAGAATTCGGTAACCCCTGGAGCTGTGAAAAACACAAATGGAGTTACCGAATCTGACGCGGATCGTGTAAAGGAAATATGGCGTGATCATTTCCACAGGGTCTTGAATCGCCCTCCTCCTCCAATCATCCTCGATATTCCCACGGAGGCTGCGTCAAGCATTCCGCGGGCGGTCGCCATACCTGATGGTCCACCGACACAGGCAGAAATTATAGCTGCCGTGTCGAAATTGAAAAATGGGACTGCCCCTGGTGTTGATGGTATCCACCCGGAATTCTTGAAATGCAGCGTTACTGGCATTATTGGCCCTTTACACCAATTAATGTCCAGTGTGTGGGAAGAAGAGCGATGCCCTAGAGACTGGGTAAATGGGGAGATTACCGTGTTACATAAGAAGGGTGATCCACTCAACTGTGACAACTACCGCGGCATTACGCTACTCAGCGTACCTGGGAAGGTGCTTGCCCACGTGATCTTGCAGAGAATCCGAGCCCCCATTATGCAGGTGCTCAGAGAAAACCAGGCAGGGTTTCTGCCTGGCAGGTCCTGTGCGGATCAAATCCATAATATTCGCCACATTCTACAGCAGAGCCAGGAATTTAACAGTTCTCTGGCGATGTGTTTTGTAGACTATGAGAAAGCGTTTGATAGTCCGCACAGGCCCACACTCTGGAAAGTACTAGAAGCTTATGGGGTGCCTGCGAAATTAGTGGAGCTAATTAAGTCCCTTCACCTCAATAGTGAATGCCGAATGAGAGTTGACGATGTTGTCACGGATTGGTTTGGGGTCTCTACCGGAGTCAGACAAGGCTGCGTCCTTGCACCGTTTCTCTTCATCATCCTCATGGATTTCATTCTTCGAAAGTCATTACCATCTGACCGAGGTATATCCATCTCCCCCTCCCGGAAACTCTGCGACCTAGAGTACGCAGATGATGCTGTTTTAATTGATGACTCCGTCGAGGGTCTTCAATTGATCGTCGACAGGGTAAATAGGTACTCTACGCACATGGGGCTTACAATAAATGTTGCAAAAACCCACGTGTTGTGCAACAGCTCATGCCTAGATGCCCAACAACCCTTGACGTTGAGCAACCAGCGCATCGAAAGGGTCGAGAGTTTCAAGTACTTGGGAGTGTACGCGACTGAAAATGGCAGCCTTCAAAAGGAACTGGGAGTGCGATTAGGACTCGCTGGGTCCGCATTCAACAGTATGAAGGCTGTCTGGAGATCGGATTTATACTCGGTGAAAACCAAATGCCGCCTATACAATGCCTGCATTGCTCCTGTTCTCTTATACGGCTGTGAAACATGGCACCTTACAAGGGCCCAAAGCAGCCGTGTACTAAGCTTTGAGAACAGGTGTTTGCGGAGAATCTTAGGCGTGCGGTGGTTTGACTTTGTGAGGAATGAAGAGATAAGGCGTAGGACGCAGCAAATCCTGGTCACAACTGTCGTCAAAAAAAGGCGATTCAGTTGGCTTGGCCACGTACTCCGCATGCCTCCTGAGAGCCTTAATCAAGCTTGCCTCTTTTACAAGGCATCAGGTTCGCGCCGCCCAGGACGACCATTGCTGACAATTCGTCGGCAGTTCTCGTCAGAACTTCGCGACGCGGATCTGACTTGGGAGGATGCAAGGGAGCTGGCAGCCGACAGAAAAGCCTGGAGACAGTTTGTGGACTCCATATGCTCCACCTAGGGAGCGGATATGGTTATTATTATATATTCAATATTATCGGGAGACGAGAGGATGAGTCACACATTGACAAATGACAAATTCCACCTTTTAGTTTAAAAATTAGTTCAATAAAACTTAACAACAATGATGGTGATAGAATACAAATACCCAATTAGGTAATGACTTCACAAAAAGTGTGGCTTACTTTGGTTTTTGGATCTGATCGTTCGATTCCTTAACTTTGGACAACTTTGGTTCCATGTTATATGTTTTTCTATTCTTCAACATATCTAGCAATTTGATATCGAAAACTTAAGGTGAAAACCGAGAAAAAGTAACAAATAGAATTCTTAAACAAAAAAGTAACAGATACTCATTATTAGATACATCTATACTTAACAAAATTATGCAAAAGGAACCGAAATTTAAAGGTGGAGACTGACCGGAGCATTTCATTGTAATGTAACACGTTACGATGCGAGCATTCGCATAGTCAGTACAGCGAGCCGAGCGCTCCATCCATAGTTTCGGATGCTCGCTGATGCTCGCCGCAAGCGATGTTACTACATTATGTTACGACGAAATGCTCCAATCAGTCTCCACCTTAAAGATTAACGCTCTTTTTTTCATTCATCTAATAATATATTATCTTCTTGAATCTTAAAATAGTTGCTTTTTAATTCCTTCAATCTAAATATTGATGTTCTCTGTTTCTCTCAATGTAAAGAATAATTGTTTTTCTCGATCTAAGGATTATCATTGTTTATTTTCTTCATGTATAGATGTTTTTTTCCATTTCTCTCAATCTATGGATTATCATTCTTTTTTTCTTTCATCTGATGTGTATTATTCTTCATTTCCCTCATTTCGTTAGATTGATCTAAGGATTATTATTCTTTGCTTCCTTCATCTAAAGATTATATTTCTCCGTTTCTCTCGATCTGAGGATTAACATTCTTTATTTCCTTCAATCTTAAGAGCATTATTCCCACTTTACCTCGATCCTTATAATAATAACCCAAATAATCCCAAATACACTCGCAAATGAGTGAAGGATTAAAAAAGATATTCTTTATTTCCTATTTTAATTTACAGATTATTGCATTTTATTTTAATTTTAATTTTTATTATTAAAACCCTTATCCGCACCCCAATGGTGCATAGGGCACTGCGTCATATAAACGCAGTGTTATCTTGATCGTATACACATGAAGGAAAGGTGATCAGCCCTCCGCTTCAGGTACCAGTCCAGGGTAATATTAAATAAATATTACAGTGAAAAAATCACTTATATTTATTTTACCCCCCTTGGGAATCGAACCCGGGACCTCCAGAACGGTAGCCGAGCGTGCTGACCATTACACTGCGGAGGCGGACAAAATATTTATTTTAATTAATGTTACAAATATTTTCTCTTCATTTTATTAATATGAAGATTTTAATTATTTCCTTCAATAGTAAAGTTTATAATTAGTTGTCTAGTGCGCTTTACTTCCTTCAATCTTAAAAATATTGCTGTTTATTTCCTCGTTATCTTGACGCATTGTTGGCGGGCGGTTTTTACATCAATCCCTACCCCCTGATAAGCATACTAATTAGGGTCATATACTAATCGTCCTTACATACTGTCCGGTTGCCCCCGTGGTTAGTGTCGCGGACTCTTGAGTCAGAGTTTCTTGGTTCGAACCCACTCTACCACAAAGTGATACCTATTTCTAGTAATGAGCCGCCTAGGCTCACAGAAATAGTATGAAATTAAAATAATTGTGTTAATAATAAAAATACAAATATCTCTTCAATTAAAAAAAAATTAAAATCACAAGTAACTGCAAACCCTCTCTCTCTACCAACCGTTTGTTAAAGACGCTTTTAAGCATTTTCCGCAAACTCTTTATTATTGTTCTTTATTTCCTTGTTATCTTTATTGCTCATTATATAATAATATATTACAATATTTATAAAAAAAAGAAATGCATATGTGGGGTCAGTCAACTTAAGGATCGAATAATAGCAATTGCCAATAACAATAAAAACATTGCTCAGAACACGCAAAACGCAAGTCTTTCCGCACTTCGTCGAGAACTGCGAGTGACCCACAATCACGCCTTGTATACATACAACGAAAATAAACGATATTCAACCACACTGTTTTCTCCGATCTTTAGCCCAAACATATAAATTACGAATACATAATATATCAATGTGTGACTCAATCGTCTTTTTAAAAAAGCAGACTAGTGTCTAAGATGATTATTATTTCACTCATCTACTGAGCATACTGTTTTTTTTATTATTCACCCTATACTTTTATCCTTAACAGTAATACTCTATAATCCTTTCCCTGCGATTCGGTAACAGTAAATACAATTAATTTAAATAAATACAATAGTCGGTTTACCTGTATTAACATATTGCTACATATATATTTATTTTTACTCATTCTTATCGGACACTTTCTAAATATACCCTAAACACTTTTTAAAATATTGTTTGTGTATTTATAAGAAAAGAACGCACAATCACTAGAAATATGAATTAATTAAGGACAACCTTTAGAATCTAATAAATATGTAGTCTCATAGTGTAGTGGTTTTAACATTTGCCTGTCATGCTGGAGGTCTTGGGTTCAAATCCCAGAGGGTTCAAAATAAATTTGAAAATAAAAGTGTTTTATCACTCTTAAGCCGCTTGTGCACTACACGGAATTTTACCGTCCGGCAGTCTGGTTTTGAGAAATGAGAGCGACTACGACAGTTTAGCGTGATCGAATTTACACGCAACGTGTTCACGCACCGATCAAGAGCACCGATCCGAAGAAAGATGGACAAAAGCACAAGCCAATCATCCGTTTTATATGCTAACTGACGTGCCGGACGGTGAAATTCCACGTAGTGCACAAACGCCCTTATATCGTACTTGTACTTGACTTGTACCTGAAACGCAGGACTTATAAACTGGCCTTCATAACATTGCATCAATTTGATGCAGTCCCCTATGCACCATTGGATGAGGATAACGGTGAGTAGTGTTACTACTATATATATATATATATATATATATATATATATATATATATATATATATATATATATATATATATATATATATATATATATATATATATATATATATATATATATATATATATATATATATATATATATATATATATATATATATATATATATATATATATATATATATAGCGGGAAAAGAAGCAGAAGACCGAGAAAAACATGGCACGATCAGGTATGCCAAATACTTGAAAGTGGTCAGGTTAGGAGTCGTAACAATCGGCGGGTATGTATGAGGAGATGCATGAACGTGGAAGAGGCGAAGAATGTTTGCAAGGACAGAGTGGTGTGGCGCTCTATTCTCTCTGCCTACCCCTGAGGGGAAGCGGCGTGATGCTTAGTTAGTTTTAAATATATATATATATTTATATATATATATATATATATATATATATATATATATATATATATATATATATATATATATATATATATATATATATATATATATATATATACATATATATATATATATATATATATATATATATATATATATATATATATATAAATAAAAAAAGACTTGGCACGATCAGATTAATCAGAACCTAAAATCTGGCGGTGTCAAAAGTCTGCGTAATCGGAGGGCATGTATGACTAGATGTATGGATGTGAAGGAGGCTAGGAGTGTATGTCAGGACAGAAGAGTGTGGCGTTCCATCCTCTCTGCCTACCCCTGCGGGGAAACGGCGTGATGGTAGTAGTAGTAGTAGTAGTAGTATATATATATATATATATATATATATATATATATATATATATATATATATATATATATATATATATATATATATATATATATATATATATATATATATATATATATATATATATATATATATATATATATATATATATATATATATATATATATATATATTTATATTAATATATTGGCTTTTATCCCAAAGTTTTTGATTGTTATTAGTACATCATTAATTCATATTTCCATGATTTATGCATTTTTATAACTTATATTTATAATACGAAGCACATAACAAATGTGTCATGTGACTAAGCATGTTTTATTAATATAAATTATTGAATGATTTTTTTATTGGAGACATCAAAATGGAAATCAAAAATTTACGCATAATTTTTCTTCCTCAATACATGATGGCACACAAATAAATCAATTAAACATACTTTATATATTTTTTAATATAACACGTTTATACCAAACATCTTTTTCGTTGCCATAACCATTTTTATAAGAGCATTTCGCTCATTATTCGGTTAGAAATATTACAAGTTGAAAATTCGGTTGCTTATTGCTTAAAATTCCAGAATCAGTACCTTAAAATTGTTATTTTTATTCCAAATTTTATATATTTTAAGTATTTTTATATATAACATTAAAAAGGATTTAATGGGGGTACTCGGCAGGTAATGTCTACCATACTATAAGCAAACTTTTCTCTATATACCTTAAGATTGTACATGGATTTATTTATATATTAAATAAACATATACAGTGATACCTCTATATATTGTTCCTAAAATCATTGTTTTCCCGTATGTGTCATTTATTTCTTCTACCCCAAATTCAGTTCATACAAAAATAGATTGCATTGATCGTTTCTCTATAACCGCATTCATCGTTTAATTATATTTTGACTGTTTTTAAATTTTTTTTTTACATTCTTTTTAATAATTTTCTCAATTTTGTTACATTTGATGATAATATTCCAACGTTTGAGATAGAAACTATCGAAAGCTTGTGTGACGAAGATTGACAACGGATACAGCAGAAGAGGTCGATATTAATGAAGAGGAGCCGATGCCTGTACCTTCATTTTCAGAAGCAGGCACACTCTCATATTCAATAACTGATGCCGGAAAAAAATATTTGCATCACCGAAAATATACCGTTGACTTAAAACAGTAAAATAACAAACGTCAATCACAGATTATTTAAAACGCGATAAACTATATATGTATACTAAAAATACTTTTTGTCCGCCTCCGTAGTGTAATGGTCAGCACGCTCGGCTACCGTTCTGGAAGTCCCGGGTTCGATTCCCAGGGGGGGGAATCAAATAAATATAGGTGATTTTTTTTACTCAAGTATTTATTCAATATTACCCTAGACTGGCACCTGGAGTGGAGGGCTGATCACCTTTTTTTCATGCGTTAACGATTAAGATAACACTGCGTTTATATGATGCAGTGTCCTATGCACCATTGGGGTGCGGGTAAGGGTTTGATACATCTAAAAAAAATATTTTTCTTAGAATTTTAACCTACCAATGGTTATGTAGATTGAGAGGACGGTATATTTTATTGAAAGTATCTCCTTATGTATTAACTTCTTAGTACCGCATTTATAGTTTATTTCAATAGGTCCCTTTAAAAACGATAGATAGAGGTTTCACTTTCAAAGAAATGAGCAGTTACATTTTATTTGTATAAATTTTGTTATTTATGCTACTGAATTTGTTTTGCAGAAAATTTTTAGCTGGAATAAATAGTTATTCAATTTTTATGAATCTAAATATTTAAAATGAAATAAAAGTAAATGATCGAGAGAATTCATATTGGAAAGGTCAATCGCCTGTTCAGAGAATTTTTCTTATATGCAGGTTAGGGGATAGTTCTTCACTCTTCTCAAAGAGAATTTTGTTTCTTACTCGGCGGAGCTTTCGGTATATCTGAGTAAGTTATACAATATCTAAATATATTCAGGCATCATTGTTTGGTGTTTCCAGGTTTACAAATTGCACCAACCAATTATTTCTAATTACCTTGAATTTATATAATTTAAAATTACTTTACAAACTAACCAAACATGACCATTAATTTATGACAAATAATATAACATTTATGTTTGGTTTATATTATAGTCTTCGAGTGAATACAAAATTGAAAAAAATTAATGTTATTTTCATCATAGAAATATTCACACAGTTTTGAATTTTTCTTCTTTTCATTTTTGTAATAGCTTCTTTTTTCATACAAATTTAAAAAATAAAAGTATTTTACTTGTAAGTACTTAATCATAATTGATAAAGCACTATGTGTGTTTGTTACTGGCAACACTTTTTGCAGTTTAACTGTTACTAAGTTCATGTTGTTATGACAAGATTATACATCTGGCTGTCAAATATTCTCTTTCCCCCTGATGCTAACTAGTTGAATGCAGCTTAGGGATTTTAAGTAACATAGTTTATACCTAGTACATAGGGAAACTCACATCCTATTTAAACTCACAAGTAAAATCATACACCATATAAATTCATTGCCGTCTTAGAATCATTGAATTGTATAAACTCATGCCTTTAAGCAGTGAGTGATTTTGCCTAGAATTTTTCACTCAAGAATTAAATGAAACTGTAGTAAGTTTAATCATAAAAAGTAAACCCAATCACACTTAGGCCATAAAACTTATAAAGTGGAGCCCAAGTAGGAACTTGATAAGCGGTATTGCATAAGCCGTAGCCACTTGGACGTTGGCTCATTCCAAAACAAGAAAACTCTTCTCTTATTCATATGAATGACCAACAGGTCATTCATATGACTCCAGATTCTGAATTTCTACTTTGTAAAGTATAAAGTTCACTTTGTGTAATACCACTTTAAGTGGTATTATACAAAGTGAACGATGAATGATAAAGAGAGTGTTATAATACATTATCCCTCGGTATTGGCGGTCAAGAAGATGTTTCCCTTGTTAATTGTATAATATGTTCTATATATCTTGGTTCCGACTCTAAAGTATGGAAGTGAAACATGGAGTTGGCAAAAGAAGGATGAAAGTAGACTGAATGCAGTCGAAATGCGATCTCTCAGAATAATGTGCGACAAAACAATGTATGATAGATGTTCGAATAGTGAAATAAGGAAGGAATGCAAAGCTGAGGCAAGCATTATCGATAAAATTAATAAAGGTGTGTTGAGATGGTTTGGACATGTAGAACGAATGAGTGAGGAAAGAACGGTAAAACAAATTTATGAGGTGAATGTAATTGGAAAAAGGAGCAGAGGAAGACCGAGAAAAACTTGTCACGATCAGGTATGCCAAATACTTGAAAGCGGTCAGGTCAGGAGTCGTAATAATCGTCGGATTTGTATGAGGAGATGCATGAACGTGGAAGAGGCGAAGAATGTTTGCAAAGACAGAGTGGGGTGGCGTTCTATTCTCAGAGAGAAGCCTACCCCTGTGGGGAAGCGGCGTGATGGTTAGTTAGTTAGTTTTATTTTGATAAGATTTGAATGGTTTGTATAGATCTTGATCTACAGCAGTGATTTATGGTAGTGTCTATGACCACTGGCTCACAACGATCTTCTTGATGCAGTTGTTTATGACGTCGAGTGAACGCTGAATGGATCTCCTCTGGTCCTCGCAGATTTGCTGCTCCATCAGGAGTGTCCTCATCTGGTTGCTGAGTTGGCCGGCTGCCCCTTCCTTGGCACGGATCTCCCTCTTGAGCTGGTCGTTCTCTCTGTAGAGCCGACTCCTCTCCGCCTCGCAATCTGGAACAAGACATCAGCACTTTGATATTCGTTCAGTAGAAATGTACATTAAATATTTGGGTTAGGTAAGGTTAGGTAGCAGTCCCTAGATCAAGGGTGGCCAACCCATTGCATGGGCCCGTGGGGGCCGCACGTGAGGCCCGCGGTCATGTATGATGAATATATTTTTTTAATATCGGATCCTTCAGAATGTATTTTAAATCATATTCTTAAATAACTTATTATTAAAACCAGTGAAGTTTCTTTGATTACATGAAATGCATATATTCCAGTGAAAAGAAACTCAAATCTCGCACTGATGGCTATTGATAAATTGGTTTTATTTAAAATAAAATTGGTAATAATGATTGATTTATGTGTCCTAATACAAAAAAAATTGTTTGTCAAAATTGATAACAATGTTTATTACAATACAGATACATTTTTTGTTGGTACAATGTGTGTTTTCTTCTCACATCTGGTTGAAGTAATGTTTCTTTTTCACAATTAGGAAAATTTTAACTATCCAAATAAATTATAGGACATTTTAATGTCGTATAGGACTGACAAACTTTTGAATACCTACCATCATTGTATTTCCTGTAAGAGCCTAGAACTGCGTTGATTCCCGGCCATTGTAAGGGTGTGGAGGAAACCTCGTGTTGTGGATAACCTGCAAATCCTCGGGCTCTTTCATCGAAGTCTATCTCCCGAACGGGAGTGAGTTTGGTTTGATCATCACCGGCATCGCAGATGACTCCTTCCATGTTCACACTGGCCGCGCTGTTCCTCGGCTCGTCCATAGAAGTTGCCGGAGAAATATCAACCGCGCTGAGATCCTGAGACGATTTTAACGAAATGATCTTTGGCACGTTTGGAATGCTCAGATGATGCATTTGTAGATTTTCATTTTGATCCCTATAATTGTGTTGACTTTCACAATATATAATTTCTCCGCTTTTCTCTAAATTACAGGATTCGGCGGAAGAAACCGGATATACTCCTAAAAAATTGAGGCTCCTATTTGCCATATTCGAAAGCTTCGTAATTTCAGAAAAGTTCCTCTCGGCCAGCAGAGGTATTTCGTTGTTTTCGCACCCGTATTCGTTGTTGTTTTGATTGTAAATGTTATCCAGCTTTTCCTTGATCAAATTGTTATTCAGTTTGACAGATTCCTGGATTCTTGTCATTATTTCTAGCTGCCCCCGCGTGTGGCGGTCTATTGAAGAGTTGAACTGGACGCTCTTCGTTTCTGGAATGTTCTGCGCTTCATACGTCTTCTCGAAGTAATCTAGCAGGGCTGATGACCCGTTGCGCTTCTTTCGCTCCTTCAACACCGTATACCACATTTTTTCATGCTCTGAAAACAAACAAGGGTATTTTAATTACAGATGAAATGGATATCTGATATCTGTCCCATCCAGATTATCTTTGTTTCACTATCCAACCAGATAACGGATTTTTAAAAAATATCCAAATATCACACGAAAATGTTTGTTATGCTCAAATTAGTGATAATGGCAATGAAATTAGAATGTTTACTAATCGGAGGATGCGCATCGAAAGTAAAAACTCCGAGAACAAGCACACAACTGTAACACACACATAATTGTATTTTTTTTTCTCAAATTAAATTTGTTTTTAAATATATATAAATATGCTTATTACAAAAAGCTGTTTTATTTAAGTAGTTTTGATGTTCTCCACCAATACCAGAAAGAAATAATAAAATCAATCAACATTTTTGAAAAATACTGTTGTATTTGTACACACCTAATATTTTTATTTTAGAAAATTTTTGAAAGAACTCTCGAGTTATTTTAGCATACAATAATAAGAAAAAATCCCAGCACTAAAACATTTAATAGTTAATTGATTAAACATACTATTTACTTTGGCAAGTATTTTGAATATAATTAATAGCAGGAATTTTTCATACTTGTTGACTAAAAACAAATTATATACCATAGAACGGGGCTACTTGAACTTTGATGTGTTACTTGAGCCCAGTACAAAAAAAATTAGATCTGTATTTGGTCTACAATAATGAATGTATCGACATGATTCGTTGTTTCCCTGACAGGTATGGTCACGAAACATTCATTATTGTACACCAAATATAGATTGAAATCTCTTTTATGTTATTTATTGTAACTACAGACAGTTGGTAGAATTCCATATTGAATTTTTGGGTAATATATCCAAAATAAAACAAGGTTTGTTGGATTGAATTCTACATTCTACACAAGAGAGTGTTTGATAATGTCCTAAGAAGACGAAACGTGTCACGTATTAACATATACATAAATAAATGTAGAATTCAATCCAACAAACCTTGTTAAAACAAGGTAAAATAAATTTTGGATATATTACCCAACAATTCTCTTTTTTGTACTGGGCTCAAAAGTAACACATCAAAGTTCAAGTAGCCCCGTTCTACAGTATTTAATTTAATGCAATATTTTTGACCTACCTATTTTGTATTTATGGGAAACCATTCCTAACTTCAGCTCATTGAAGAACACAATCTTGTCAGTTATCTGATCTACATTCTCCATGCTGAGCGAGTTATCCGTGATCTTGGGAATGGGCAAGCTGATGGCTCGCTCCCCGTAGCGGACGGACTTGATGTTCTCTATTTTCTTTGGCAGTTTTTTCAATACAGCATTCACCGATGCTGAATTCACACAATCCCATTTAAGGCTCCTCTCCAGCTTATCTAATTCCCTCTCTGAAAAATAAAAATAAAATATTATGAAAAATAGTCAAACCGAGATATAACAGTGCTCAAAAGATTGGGACATTTTTTCATATAAAATTTTTCGAGGCATACAAAAATTTTAGAAAATAAATATCAGTGATTCTTCTCACTGTAAGACAGAATAAAAAAATGAAGATTTTTAGAAAGGAATAGAGTAAAGCTTAGTTAGGGATAATTGAAAAGGTTAAGAAAGGTTTTTTTGAGGTGGTTTGAACATGTGGAACAAATAAGAAAATTAATACATATTTGCAAATGTGAATGAGAATAGACTAAGTGAGACTTTAAAAGTAAAAAGATCTAAAAACATATTTGATGTGTTACTTGAGCCCAGTGCAAAAAATATATTTAGATCGTGGTATCGATCAAAGTATCGTGACAATAAGTGTCACCTGTCAGGGAAACAATGAATCATGTCGATACGTTCATTATGGTAGACCAAATACAGATTTAATTTTTTTTTACTGAGCTCAAGTAATACATCAGAGTTCAAGTAGCCCCGTTCTATGGTATATAAAACAAATTTGCTTTTAAATCTTACCTTTTTTCTCCTTCTTTGTTGTCAATCCAAACGCATTTAAGAAGTGCAATTTTTCTTGGCCGGTGTCTAATGGCAGCAGCGACGGTTTACTAACGATTTTGCTTTCAACGATTTCCATTTCTTCATCAGACTGTGAATCGGTGTCTTCGTCCGTGTAATAGTGTTGCGAACCTAAATATCGTTCATCCTCTATAACACTCTTGCTGGCTTCTGAATCTTTAGTAACCGATCCGCTCTTTTCTCTGTCGAGTAACTTTTGATTTTCGCGTAGAATTTTTCTCTTTTCCGCTAAATCTATGGAGCTCATAACTTCTTCCTCGAGCTCCATGCTTTCCGATTCATTTGGCTTTTGCCGGTCACATTCTTCAGTTGATTTGACGATATTTTCCGTCGCCTCTGTTTGTTTTAAATCTAAATTGATTTTATTGTTGTTTTTCCAATCCAGAAATTGGTCCACAGGCTTAGTTAGAAGCATGGCTAATTCACTATTTAAAAAAGCTGGTTTCACTAGATTCACCCTTCTGGAAGGGGCTGTCGAATTATTATCTAAGAAAAAGGGAACTTGGTATACTATTTGGTTGTTGATAAGCTGTTGGTTAGATTGGCTAATCTTCACATTGGACTGGTTCAACAGGTTTTGAAGGACGGTGCCGTGTCTGTTAGCATCCATTATATTGTTTTCTTTCACAAAAGAGACCGTGTGCGTGATTGGGTTCACCGTCCGGAATGTTTGAGCGCTGACCACGACTTTGTTTTGGGGAAGCGCTTGATTAGTATCTGCGATCTGGATCGGTTTGCCGGAATATAACGTCGGATCGGTATTCCCGAGTTGATTAGTCGTTAAATTTTTATTTAAAACCATAAAGTTATGATTATTCTGCAAATTGACGTTGCTCATGTATACGAAATTCGGTTGTACTACTAGATTCGGTTTTTGATTTGTTTCCGGTACATTTTCGTTCTGAATGAGACTGACTTTCGGTTGTGGCGAGGCTACGTTTGAATTTTTAATAGTGATTGGGTGTGTTTTTTCTTTGATAACTATTTTATTCCCGTATATTTGGTTCTCAGTTATCAAATTTTCAAAGTCATTTTCGTCATAGTTTTCTTGATGCAGTCGTTTTAGTGACACGACATTGCTGTTGGGATCCGCAGCCGTTCCAACGACTTGCAAGCACTCTTTGGAGTTTGCGAGTGCCGGTGTATTCTGTACCGCCGACGTATCGTCAGTCGTTCCATTGGATATCAATATAGAGTTTGGATGCGTCGGTTTTGAAGATATGGCCAACATGAGCTGGTTACCCATATGCGTGGTAGGAACGAGCACAAATTTCTTTTTCAATTCCTTACAATTCTTATCTGGTAACGTTTGAATTCCTTTGGACGGATCGGTTGCCAATTTTTCTCCAAATGGTCTAGTCGAAACGACGGGTCTGCTCGTTCTGGCACATACGTTATTCGTCTCATTCAACGGGACCACTTTTGTAAAACTGGAATTATTAGACCCCATGGTTATTTGATGGTTTTGCGTCGCCACCAACAGAGCGTTTCCAGCTTGGTTCCTCGTCAGGGCGTCCACCACCTGGGTTCTGTAGTTAGCCTCGCTGATATCAGCCGAGGACATGTCGCTCGATACCGGCATTTTGATGATGTTTTGCGGATGCACTACCGCATTACTTTGCACAAAAAAATTCTGCTTGGAGTCCATTTTTAAAAACATTTGTTGAGAATCTAATTGAGTCTTATTATTGGCTTCTAATCCTATAATTGGCATATTTTGTGGTTCTACTAACTTATTGTCTACAATTTCATTTCCACTTTTTAGCTGCGTCACTTTGGAACTCGCGTCACCGTGGTTGCCTATGCTTCTCATGTCTATTTTGCTAATAGGAATACTCGTTTTTAAACTGAATACATTATCCGGTTTGTTGTGCGGAGTGACTGCGGGTTTGGGCGTAGTTCGCACGGCCGTGGCGGGAATGTTATTAACTTTACGGAATGCTAGTTTCTTGTCCGATTCGATGCTGGCGAGAGACGATTTGTCCATTTTTGGCGCGGGTCTCTTTGTACCTTTTTGATCAAACTCGGTCTGAATCAGTACTGGAGCCTTACTGGATCCGGTTTGAGAGCTGTTATCTTGAGTTCTCTCGACAGGATCGGCCAGGGTTCTGTGGTCACTATCCATAGGAAGCGCGTAAGACAAATGCGAGTTTGATTCTCCACTACTTTGAGTAGTCGGTATGTTTCCCGGTGGCTCTAAATTGATGATGAGAGTATTTTTTTCTTGGGAATTCGGTAGATGGTTTGGTGGATATTGAATAGCTTGGAATGGTTGAAATCCTCCTTGAACCGGGTAGGAAATGTAAGTTCCGTACGCCGGGTACACTAGTTGTTGTTTCCCGAGTGTGGAAGGATTGGGGTTGGGAATAGAAGAGGGAGATATGAGAATGTTCAATGGTTGATTTGGGTAGGAGTAGAGACTTTGGTGCTGTTGGTTGGTGAGTTCCAAAGTAGGCGGCGGAGGCTGTGTTAACGGGTCATCGATTGCGGTGAGATCGACTTCTGGCACGGCAATGTTTGTCGGAATAAGCCGAGGTGATATCAGGTTTTGAGGCGAAGACTCTCCCTGCGTTGACAGAGCGTCGGGTGCAACTCCTCTGCTAGAAGTAGCGGGCTCTATCGGCGGCTCACTTGCTGAAACCAACCACCACAACCCAATATGAACATGCGTAACAGTTTTATACTATCGAGGGTTCATTACTACACAATCCAATCACCAAAAATGCAAATTATGTGTAAAAGCATGGTATCTAGCCAATTCCAAAAATTTGCAAATAAATTCTACTATTACGTAACAAACCTAATAGTCATTTGACCTTTCAAATAGGATAATAAATAATAGTAAAAATAATAATAGGATGTTAAAAAATAAACCTTTTAAATGATGGATGACAGATATTTCAGTTCGTAGTTGTTATTGTATCACTTGAACAGGATAAATACAAATATGTTATTCTAGGTAGGTACTCTATTTTAATAATATAAAACGTTACATCATTATAACATTGTAACAGTGTAAGGATTTAAACCAGACCTAATGGAGATGCTGCCACAGAACCATAACCTAACTTTGTAATTTGAATTTTTTAATGATATGCCACCCTTTTACCTTTTATTTTCAATAAATATTCCATTCTATATAGAATAGGTAGACGTTTTTGATAAACATAAATATTTAAATATCATACTATTTCCGACAGCCTAGTGCACCTTATTCGCACCCAATGGCGCACAGAGCACTGATGCATCATTTGACCGTTTATTATATGACAGCAAGGTGATCAGTCCAGAAGTAATATTAAATAAATATTAGAGTAAAAAAACACTTATTAGTAACAGTAAACAAACAATATTTATTTTGACCGACTTAAGAATGGAACACAGCATGGTAGATATATATCTACCATGCTGTGTTCCATTCTTAAGTCGGTCAAAATAAATATTGTATATATCGCTCACTCCTTTCAAGAACGTCATAAATCAAAAATCGTCAATTTTCAGTTGTGCATGTTTTCAGAATGCCCAGAAAATGTACTATATCCCAGCAAAAGAGGCATATTTTTAACTTAATATTTACCCGCTACAGGGCAGAAAGTGTTGTTTTTGCATTTTGAAGAAAAGTTGTTGTTTAAGTATTTTTTGAAATAAAGTAAATATATTTTAAATGGAGAAAATACCTTCAGGTTTACTTAAAAAGATCTGTTGCACAGTAAAAAGTTCAGTAAGTGGCTTGATATTTATTTTTAATACATTATATTATATTTATAAACTTTAAAAACGTTCTCCTGAAAAATCAAGTTTTTTGATTTATGACGTTCTTGAAAGGAGTGAGCGATATGTGCTCACCACTTCACTGTGGAAGCATCATATGGAAGAATAGGCGTCAAGTTGTGGTAGAGTGGGTCCGAACCCAGAAACTCTTAACTCAGAGCCCGTGACACTTAACTCGGGACAAAAACCTGACACATTATTCATTTCATTTTAAATTATTGATAATTTTTGAAGACGTTAGACTAGATGGAACTATAAAATTATATAGTCTAATAAGACTGACAATTTCTAAAAGGCTCTTCCTTATTAATCCTTTATATCCCTGACCGTAATTTTTTTACCTAACACCAATAACTTGATTGATTTATATGTATATTGACAATATATGTTTGTATATTTTAGTCTCCCGTTCGTTTTATATTGAATTGTTGTAGTGTATTAATTTTTTATTGATATTATTTTATCAAATATGGTATTATAATGATGTGCCAAACTCAATATAGGAGTTGGTCTAATAAATACAATGTTGAGCCAAACTTGACATCAGAGTTTATTGTAATAAATGCCATGTTGAACCAAACTTGACATAGAAGTTAGCCTAATAAATACCATGTTGAGCCAAAGTTGGCATAAGAGTTGGGCTAGTAAATATCATGACGAGCCAAACTCGAGATAGGAGCTAGCGTAATAAATACCATGTCAAGCCACACTCCGTATAGGAGAATAGTAAGGATTAAATTAATTAAGGGATATTTTACCAAAATGAGTAGAAAACCTAGAAGGTTCGTTTGACCCAAGAAGAAGAATTCTTTTGACCCTTATCCAACTGTACACAGTCTATAAAAATAAATAAAAACCCTTATCCGCACCCCAATGGTGCATAGGGCACTACTTTCTATAAATGCAGTGTTATCTTGATCGTTTACACATGAAGGAAAGGTGATCAGCCCTCCGCTTCAGGTACCATTCCAGGGTAGTATTGAATAAATATCATAGTGAAAAAATCACTTATATTTATTTGACCCCCCCTGGGAATCGAACCCGGGACCTCCAGAATGGTAGCCGAGCGTGCTGACCATTACACTACGGAGGCGAACAAAAGTCTAGTGACATTTATATCAAAGTAGTTTTATATTGATTTTTAATTTAATGAAGAATTTTTTAATTTAATGAAGGCAAGGTGATCAATCCGTCCAGAGTCCGAGTGTCAAGTACCAATCCAGAGAATATCAAATCAAAATTAGAGTGATGAACTTTTTTTTGTCTATGAAATTTTATTTTTTAATCCCTATCAGGAATTGTCATCTAACTAACTAACTAATTATCACGCTGCTTTCCGCGGGGTAGGCAGGCAGAATGGAACACCAGACCAATCTTTCTTTGCAAACAATCTTCGCCTGTTCCACATTTATGCATCCCTTATTAGTTATTTTCATCAAGATATTAGATGAAGAAGTTCAGTGGAATATGAAGGTCTGGTGATATATATTTTCAATTATAGATGTCATTCATGAAGATTATTGGTAAAAATGTTGTGATTGTTACTTTCATGACGGTTTGTAAACCCTGTATATGCAAACTTCCATATTTCCATTTCAATACTAGATTGATATATCAATCAAAAATCTAAATCTCAATCTAAAAATCGAAAACAATAATCGAAGCGATTAGATATTCAATAGTGGTAAATGTTGTACAGCGTATAAAGTGATCACTTAAACCTATCTATTACAGGTCGCCATTTAAATGCCCAGATTTTTTTGTTCCCTTGTCATGTTTTAAAATACCTTTTTATCTTTTTCAGATTACAAAATAATACAAATTTCCTTAATGGGCTTGTCAGTTACACAAGCATTCTGGTTACTGGTATGAAACCCTGAGTGCCATATAGCCATCGTGCTGGTGCCATCCTTTTTCTACCACTTCTCCATTTCCTTTCCTGTATAGCAGTCTGAGCTCTGCTAGATACAGATGTTTTAAGTCTCATACAGACATTTCTCATTGGAACTACATTTTATATAATAAAACAACAACTATATAGTTTATTCCACTTTTATTTTATTTGACCAGTGACCGATATTTGTTATTTGATTTTTATTGTAAGAGCTTGTATTCGTACAAGGGTTCGCCCTGTCGCTGGTCGAATAAAATAAAAATGGTAATAATTATGGTTGTTGTTTTATTTTAAAGATACAAATCTATTCCATAAATAAAACATATATTTTACTCATTTATCCAATTATCTAAAGCGCAGGACTGTTCACTTTTGGGCTTATATGAATACCAATCAAGTAAACACCATGTTAATCTGTACCTGTTGGAAGAGACACTGCTATGCTGAACAATGTCACACTGGACCTTGTTTGATCTGTTTAATGTTATCAAAGGGATTTTTCGATGCAGTATTCTCCTACTTTTTTTACAAGGGTTATTTTTCTTTCTATTTGAAATATGAGTCCATTCTCATACCACCATTAGTGTAGCAAGACTCGAGTGACAATGAGCAGAACATGTTGCAAGACTCTTGTCTTGGAGAAGAAGAATAAAAGCTTAATTTTGTTAGCTAATGAAATGTTAGTTAATAGAAGAATGGTTAGGTTAGGTAAGTTTAGATTACATTTCGATTCCCAGGAGCATCAACATAAATGTGTTTTTTCACATTTTTTTTGACATGTCATCGAAAATGAAGAAGAATATGGAAGTCTGGGCATTTACGGAGCTTACGACAGTCGTAGGCTGGTTTAAATGATCACTTTACACACGTGTAACATTCACCAATTCTACCTATTATTGTTCAACCACACTATTCAACTTCTTGGAAGTTCTATATATATATATATATATATATATATATATATATATATATATATATATATGTATGTATATATAAATATATATATATATATATATATATATATATATATATATATATATATATATATATATATATATATATATATATATATATATATATATATATATATATATATATATATATATATATATATATATATATATATATATATATATTTGAACCAATTTCGAAATGTTGTTCTTGAATCACTAGAACTTCACTAGAGACATCTGTTGGTGAGATGAAAAGAAGCTTTTTTTGAGCAGAAACTCTTTTATAAGTTATGTGAGAAGAAGAAATTCTTCATCTTTGATGTCAAAAAATAATTCCTTTAATTGGAGATAATCCAGATTTGTGAACAAGTATTTAAACATACTCAAAATGTTGTGTTTTTCACATTAATATTTATTTAATATTACCTGAGGCTCAGGACTGATCGTATTGCCTTCATATAACATACAATTTAATTCACATTGTGAAATTTGATGCAGTGCCCTTGAATGCTTACTACTTACATTCCGGCTCCTGACATATCCACTTTTGAATATTTGATGAACCAATTATTCCTCGGCTTTTTCTAACTACATTCGCCTCATTTGTTTTGCCTTTCTTCTATCACTCATTCAGTTCGCACACTCAAACCATCTCAAAACACCCTTTCTTCTTCTTCTTATTGTAGGCCTTGCGGCCTGTTTTTAAGAGGGATATCGATGTCGATTCCCAGCTATCGACCCATCTCTTTGGTGGTCTGCACGGGAGTTGTCTACCATGGGTTGGCCGTACAGTGCAATGTGGGGGAGTCTGGATGGTTCCATTCTCCTCACATGCGCATACCATTGTCTCCTTCGTTGCCTTCCCCACCTAACGACATCTTCGATCTCGCATACTTCCCTGATCCTGGCGTTTCTTATTCTATCTCGAAGACTCTTGTCTGATATGCTTCTAAGAGTCTTCATTTCCGACACTCTAAGCGCGTTTTTTGTGACAACGGTGTCCGCTCTACTTTCAATTCCATACGTCATGATGGGTCGGACAGCTTTTCTTAATTTTATCAATAATGGTTATCTTAGCCTTGAATTCTCTGTACATTTTATAAGCTTGACATCTATCATACATTAATTTGTTTCATAATCTGAATAATCTTTTTTTTTCTTTATTAATAAAACAGAGAAATACCGGGACTGGTGGTGCCCTGGGAACACCAGGATTCACCCTCCTTTTTATATTTATCTCAATCTTTCTATCTTTAGAGAATGTACTTTTTTCATTTTTCATTCATTCATTCGAACCCTTATCCGCACCCCAATGGTGCATAGGGCACTGCATCATATAAACGCAGTGTTATCTTGATCGTTAACACACAAGGAAAGGTGATCAGCCCTCCGCTTCCGGCAGCAGTCCAGGGTAATTTTGAATAAATATTGGAGTGAAAAAATCACTTATATATATATTAGACCCCCCTATGGGAATCGAATCCGGGACCTCCAGTACGGTAGCCGAGCGTGCTGACCATTACACTACAGAGGCGGATATACTTTACTAATAAACTAATTACCTGTTCTAGACTTTCACCATACCAGTTGGACTTATTTTTTTACTATACCTAATATATTAGGTAAATCTTTTTAAATTTTTTAATCCTTCATTTTTTTTAAATGGACAACTTTTAAATACCTAATGTGAACTCTACAAATAAAAAATAAAAAAACTTATATTTTTTGTGAAAAAAAACCCAAATTCGAAAAGGTTCGATAATGTTTCTTTGTCTTTTGCATTGTCTTCCCATGTGAATTATTGGGGTGGAAAAATATTCTCAATTTATATTAAACACCGTGTCTCCTCTAGCAGTACCCTATGTAACACACCTCCTAAATACTTGCAGGTTTGCAGCCATTGCTGCTTTTGTATCCTTTTCCAACCTACTCTTTCTCCTCCATTTCCTTCCCCATGTGGCGAGAACTGTCAAAAGTCTGTGTAACCGGAGGGCATGGATGAAGAGGAAACTACGAATGTATGTCATAAAAGACAGACGAATGTGCCGTTCCATCCTCTCCGCCTACTCTTGCAGAGAAACGGCATAGTAGTTTCTAATGAAGTAGTAGTAGTAGTAATATGTTAGTATAGCAGTAATGTTTTCCATCGTATGTTCCTTCACTTCACATCATATTTATCCTTTAAAATATATTCCATATCTTAATCCAAGAATCTAGAGCGCAGGACTATTCACCTTGCATTTACATAATTGGCAATCAAGTTGTTGCTTTGATGCGGTGCCCTATGCACCAGCAAATTGAAAATTGAAATGCACACGCCTGATCTATAATTCATCACAATCACTTGTGATAAATATTTTTTTGGTACATACCTATATATATATATATATATATATATATATATATATATATATATATATATATATATATATATATATATATATATATATATATATATATATATATATATATATATATATATATATATATATATATATATATATATATATATATATATATATATATATATATATATATATATATATATATATATATATATATATATATATATATATATATATATATATATATATATATATATATATATATATATATATATATATATATATATATATATATATATATATATATATATATATATATATATATATATATATATATATATATATATATATATATATATATATATATATATATATATATATATATATATATATATATATATATATATATATATATATATATATATATATATATATATATATATATATATATATATATATATATATATATATATATATATATATATATATATATATATATATATATATATATATATATATATATATATATATATATATATATATATATATATATATATATATATATATATATATATATATATATATATATATATATATATATATATATATATATATATATATATATATATATATATATATATATATATATATATATATATATATATATATATATATATATATATATATATATATATATATATATATATATATATATATATATATATATATATATATATATATATATATATATATATATATATATATATATATATATATAATATATATATATATATATATATATATATATAATATATATATATATATATATATATATATATATATATATATATATATATATATATATATATATATATATATATATATATATATATATATATATATATATATATATATATATATATATATATATATATATATATATATATATATATATATATATATATATATATATATATATATATATATATATATATATATATATATATATATATATATATATATATATATATATATATATATATATATATATATATATATATATATATATATATATATATATATATATATATATATATATATATATATATATATATATATATATATATATATATATATATATATATATATATATATATATATATATATATATATATATATATATATATATATATATATATATATATATATATATATATATATATATATATATATATATATATATATATATATATATATAGTTATTAAAGACTACATGTTTCAGAAGTTAAACTTCCGTCATTCAGGTCTATATAATAACTGAAATATAAAATTGTTCTATAAATAAGGAGAGGGGAAAGTTAGGGGAAGGGGGTTAGTCAAGGGGCGGAGTTTGAAAACAAAGGAAAAATGGAAAGCAAAGGTGAAGAATTTCGAAACAATATATTATTTAATAAATTATTATTAGAATTTAGATTTTTTTGGATTTATGGATGTGAAAGAAGCTAGGAGTGTATGTTAGGACAGAAAAACTGTGGCGTTCCATCCTCTCTGTCTATTCCTGCGGAAAATGGCGTGACGGTAGTAGTAGTTAAACCTGGATATATAATTATTTATTTACATATAATGTAAATTAATATCTTATCACTGGTTCTGCTAGTTAGTGTATTCTAAAAAGTAAATGAATAAATATTTTATTTCATAATTATTTTAAGCACAAAATCCCTTTTTTAATATTTTTTTTTTCCGAAATCAAATAACTTACCCATCTTTTAGACTCCATTTTATCTCATTCATTGATTTGGCTTGTGTAATAATATGATTTGAATATTTAAAAAAAAAATACTTGTATAAAACCACTTTTGAGTTTATCAATGTAAACACAACCAGTTTCGAGAACATCTGTAGCTCTTGAAACTAGCCGTGTTTACATTAACAAACTTGAAAGTGGTCCTTTACAATTTTGTATTCAAATCATCATATTATTACTATTTTGACAATGATTCTTTTCGTAATTAGCAAATGGCATAATTTAACATATGCATTTTTCTTTAAAACATTACTGAAATATCTGTCATTTAAATAAAAATAGAGAGGAAATTGGGATAAGGAATCAAATATATGTGTATTTTAAAATAAGCCAAATTTTTCAATTTTGTTCTTATGTAAGGTGATACATTTGCAAGGTTAATGTGACTTTTAATACATTGTTTGCGGGAAACGTTTAAAAGCGTCTTTTACATACTGTTGGTAGAGAGCGGGAGACACAAGTGTTATATTTGCTTACTTTTGGTAGAGCGCGAGAGATGCCAAAAAACATTGCACAGATGGGAATTGGGTTTGCGGTTACTTGTGATTAGTATACTGAGGGTCGGGCGGCAGACTGTCTGAGTATAATTACGGTCGGGTTGATGAAAAAACTGCCCGACGTGTACACATTTAATGTTTTTGAAAAAACATGGTCTGAAACATTTATCATCAATGTCCCGTCATTCATAGGACAATTTTTCACTTGAATCTATGTAATATTAAGGACATACAAAAGTGTGAAAATTTGGAAAAAATCAGAAATATAATAAATTTTTACAATAACAACTAAAATTGTTGTTTTATTTTTTTTTTAGTTTAAATTTGTTTGATCGTAGCTAGGCTATTTTTAATAAATTAATTTTGTCATTGTTACTTTGTCCGCCTCCGTAGTGTAATGGTCAGCACGCTCGGCTACCGTTCTGGAGGTCCCGGGTTCGATTCCCAAGGGGGGTAAAATAAATATAAGTGATTTTTTCACTGTCACATTTATCCAATATTACCCTGGACTGGTACCTGAAGCGGAGGGCTGATCACCTTTCCTTCATGTGTAAAAACGATCAAGTTAACACTGCGTTTATATGACACAGTGCCCTATGCACCATTCGGGTGCGGATAAGGGTTTTATTATTATTATTATTTATTACTTTGAAAAATTAAAGATTAATTATCTTTTCAACATTAACACACTATCTGCGGGAAAGGTAATGTGACCGTTTCACTGGACGTGTTGGGCGGGAAGAGTAATTTAACCTTTTCACTCGACTCATCGTAAATTGCGTTTAAGTTGTTTTTACGCATGACTTTTGCGTCATCTTTTGATCTCATATCGATGTATACAGTATGGTTAAATATTCTCACCTCTTTACAGAGATGTTTATCTCTATTATGAGTGCGAATCCGCCCGCAGATAGTATGTTGATGTTGCCATAAGAAGTACACAGACACCCTCAAGTATTTAAAAGTTAACCCACCTTTTGACCATTTGTTACTTAAATCGCTATAGTTTTCACCTCTTCGTTTAAGAAAATTTAAAATATAATTTGGCTGATTATAAAATACACAAAACACACACAAAAAAAAACACAAAGTTCAATTCATATATTCACATTGATTTCAATTTATTAGTTTCTTTTTATAATATTCTTATAGCGATGTTTATAAAAATATATTTACAGGTAAATTTTTTTCAGTTTTTTCTTCTTTAATTATTTCCTATTCAACGCACTTCGTCCATTTCCCTAGAATGATGTACAATCTCCGAGGGCATTATTCTCCGAGAACGTTGTACAACCACCAGGGCCATTATTCCCCGAGGATATTGTACAACCACCGAGGGGATTATTCCCCGAGAATATTGTACAACCGAGAGTATTTTTCCCTCTAGAGATTGTACAACAACCAAGAGAATGTTGTCCAATCACCAAGGGCATTATTCCTTGAGAATGCTATACACCTACCGAGGAGATTATTCCCCGAGAATGTTGTCCAACCGCCGAGGATATTATTCCTCGAGAATGTTATACAACCACCAAGGGTATTATTCCCCGAGAAGGTTGCACAACCCCCGAGGGCATTATTCCCCGAGAATGTTGTACAACCTGCGAGGACATTATTACCAAATAGAGATGTTCCTTCCTTCCTTCCTCACATATGTCACAATTTCTCAATTCGTTTCTTTGTTTTTCCTACTTAACGTAAACTTAAGACAAGCTATACTTATTAGGTAATATATTCACGTTAAACTTACAAAAGATAAAGTAAAGAACATTTCAGTTAAACAATAATTCCTAATCGATATTAAAATGTACATATTATAGAGAAAGAGTAACCCATGTAAGTCAATTTAGAAAAACTGTGTATACAAATGGCTAAAAGATTTGTCCTAATTCGTTGCATGGCCGAAATTATACGCTGAATGAACAAAATAAAAATATATATCTCAACATTTTAATATTCAAATAAAATGTTGTTAAAAGAAAACTGATGTGATTTTGCATTTTTGTATTGGAGCAAGACTCAAATTTTGTGTGATGTACAAACTTCAGTATGTTTGTACATCACACAGTCAGTCTCCTAGGGTCTTTTGGGAAGACACACCCCTTTCCATAAGAGTTGACTTATCAATCATACACACTGGTATATGCATAGGGCCATTACCGTATGTGTTAGTGTCGTACTCGGATCAACTCTGATGGAAACACCTGTGTAGTTTTAGACAGTGTATCATCGATATATTTAAACACTATTTTTATTTGCAATAATTTGTATTTTCATGTAGATGGTTGATTGTGAATTATAAAATGTATGATTTAAACACAAATGCAAAAATGGAAATACAAAAATTTAATTTCTATTGAAAGATTTTTAATTAATGTTTTACTTAGTAAATACCACTATTTCTTAAAATCTACTGTGACACGTGTTTCGATGCATTCCGCATCATTATCAAAGTAATTACGGTGTTTGATAATGATGCGGAATGCATCAAAACACGTGTCACAGTAGATTTTAAGAAATAGTGGTATTTACTAAGTAAAACATTAATTAAAAATGGATAGATTTTACCACAAAGTGACTGCCGAATCAATTAATGAAATCTATTGAAAGAGTCTAAATCATTGGAAAGCGGTGTTCTTGCTTTATATGCCTCATATAACATAATGCAGCATTTTAAAATTGAATTTTATTTTAATACCAATGCACCAAGTTTGCCAAAATTATTGATGACTGTAACATTCCCAGTAATTTATGGGATGTGAAGATTGACTAAATAATATTAATAAAAAAATATATACACTATGAATTTTTTTAATTGAAAATTACCATATTATCAATAATAAATTTAGATTTTTGCCATTCATATACAAGATTAGAAATATTAAAAAAATAAAATAAAAAACATATATTTGATTTATAAAAATAAATAAAGCGCACACTTTGTTTTTGTTTTATTTTTTACCACTTATATTTTGGTACTATTTTCCCAATATCTAATCTATGCATCCTTGAAGAAGACAAGGTATTTGTCAAAATCGGTTGGAAGAATGTTACCAAAATAAAAATTGTCAAAAAAAAAGTCGGCGTTTTATTGATTTTTATAAAGTTTATAAAACGTGCCGCAAAGTATCAGCAATAGACATATAAAAAAATTATACGACGGGTTATGAAGATTTGAAAGACCGAATATTTAGGCTTTAAAAATAACCTCATTTCGATCTTACTTTAAAATAAAAAAAACCAAAAGAATAAAAAGCAAGCGAGTTTAAGTCTAGTATAATTATAATGTACATGTTCACGTACAAAAGTGAATGAAGACTATTTATTATCCATTCCTATCGTTATTATTATAAGCGTACATTATGGTTTTCGCATTTATTTAATTTTTTAACCTAACCTAGAAATAATACCGTGATGATGAATCCCGTTAACGGATTCGTATTCTTTAGAAAAATACCACACTTTGTACGGGGAAAGGACATTTCTAGTCTTGATCGTTTTCATAAGAACGAGAAAATCACGAGTTGAAGTCGGATAGACGTGGATTTGGACATTTTTATAGCCGGATTTGTAAGGCGGGATAATCGATAGCCCGCAACATGATTTTCTTTTTACCCAGGTAACATTTAATGTAACTGAATTTTTCTTTTAAAACACTGTTTTTGTATTGATAAAGTTTTTCTTCTAAATAAATATATGCTTTTGAAAAGAAACGAGTTACTGAAAGGTAAGGAATCAAAAAAAATATTAATTTTTTTTTTTTCAGTATTCATTCAAACCCTTATCCACACCCCAATGGTGCATAGGGCACTGCATCATATAAACGCAGTGTTATCTTGATCGCTAACACATGAAGGAAACGTGATCAGCCCTCCGCTTCCGGTACCAGTCCAAGGTAATATTGAATAAATATAAGAGTGAAAAAATCACTTATATTTATTTGATCCCCCCTGGGAATCGAACCCGGGACCTCCAGTACGGTAGCCGAGCGTGCTGACCATTACACTACGGAGGCGGACAATATATTTTCTAAAAAAGTCAATTCCCAAAAGATATTTTAAAGAAAAATTAAGCGTAAACACATGTTAAGCCCTCAGTGCGGCCGAATGCATTGTGATTTGAAAGCCGGAAGTTTAGGCTTTAAACGACATTAGTTTGAGAACGCCCCAACAAGGCGAAACAATTGTCACAAAAAAAAATTGATTTTATGTTTTTAAAAATAAAATAAACAATTCAGCAGACTCGAGTCAGTGTTGGATTTAGATATTTAAAATATAAATATGGAGTTCTATTTGTATAAAAAAATAAAAAACATAACTCAATCACTATGTACAATTCAAATCTTGGTCACAGAAGGGTAATAAACTACAATATTACTAATTTTATATGGTTTTTATTCTATGGTAGAATTTTTTTAAAGATTATATGCCTTCCGTACAAAGTGTGACGACATTTTAAAAATAAACTGAGAACCGAGAAATATTGTGTCATTGGTGCATGGGGAAGCATACTGGATTGATGTAGATCGATCATAAATAAGACATGGGTGAGGTCATTCTACGCTTCAGTGAGAACCGGGGGTACCTGATTATTTTTAGACTATTATTTTTCTGTTTTACCCACGACATCATACTTAAAATAAAGTTTGCGCAATGTCATCGTAATGACGCTGTCAAAGAAAACCTATGAAATAAAACATTGGTAATTTTGATATTCATTCTTATTCAAACCCTTATCTGCACCCCAATGGTGCATAGGGCACTGCATCATATAAACGCAGTGTTATCTTGATCGTTGACACATGGAGGAAAGGTGATCAGCCCTCCTCTTTAGGTACCAGTCCAGGGTAATATTGAATAAATACTAGAGTGAAAAAATCACTTATATTTATTTGACCCTGGGAATCAAACGTGGGACCTCCAGTGTTTTGATATAAAACATGTTAAATATTTGTTTTTATTCAAGAAAATATATTGTTTATAGCATTCACCATAATAAAAAATTATAAAAAGTAAAGAAAATAGAAAAGAACTCACTCCCCAGATAGTTTTATCCACAGAAACTCACTCCCAGACAGGTTTTTTTTTTTTTGACTGACTCGGTTAGTTTTCACAGTATGCCACGATACGTAACCAAGAAATGAATAAAAATACTTTTTTTAATATTCATATTCTTCTTACATCATTGAGGAAAGTTTTCTGAAAAAAAACTAAAAATAAAAATAAAATATTGAGTGGTCGAAAAAGTTATTATTTTATTTTCATACAAGTAATATGTTTTACCTCAAATTGAAGCTTAAAATGTATCACTTTGCCTTCAAAACATTATCAGCCCAGAATAATCCTACATCAATCCATCGCAGAATCTTACGCACCAACAGATTCTAAATGGGGAGAAGATTTCTTTTACATTAATTACGATATATTGCTTTTATGCATTTCATACGTTTAGGGAACTCTTAAAGCTTCAACAAGACAGAACCATAAGAAAAATAAAATGGTTTTAGGGGTGTATTCATAGTAGACAACATCGCCGCCTTAACGGAACAACATCCAATGTTAAAAATTGTACGTTATGTATCAAAAAGGTTGAGTTTTTATTTTATTTTGTCAGCGCTGTGCAGAAAGAGACCAGTTCCCAAAATTAAAGAAAAAAAATAAAATCAGTCAAATATATAATAAATAATATGGGTATCAAATAAATATATAATATGGGTATCAAATAATATTTTATGCACTTTCATATTGAAAAAATACCAATTTATGTTTTATTTTCCTTAATCCACAAAATTGCGAAATGTTAAACTATGAACACTCGGATCTAATCTGTAAAATGTTCTTTGAATAAAAACACTCGGATGTCTGCATTATCTTCTTCAAATAAACACTCGGATCTAGTCTGCAAAATGTTCTTTAAATATGAAGACTTGAATCTAGTTTGTAAAATGTTCTTTAAATATGATCACTCGGATCTAGTCTGCAAAATGTTCTTTAAATTCATATTTACTGTTCTGTTCTTAAAATTTATTTTTATGTTCTTTAAATTCATATTCACTGGATCTAGTCTGCAAAATGTTCTTTAAATATTAACACTCGGATCTAGTCTGCAAAATGTTTTTTAAATATAAAAACGCTTGAATTTAGTCTGCAAAACGTTCATTAAATATGAACACTCGGATCTAGTCTGCAAAATGTTCATTAAATATGAACACTCAGATCAAGTCTGCAAAATGTTCTTTAAATGTGATCACTCGGATTTAGTCTGCAAAATGTTCTTTGAATACGAACACTCGGATCTAGTTTGAAAAATGTTCTTTAAATGTGAACACTCGGATCTAGTCTACAAAATATTATTTACATATAACGTCAGCCATTTATTTTGTCAAAATGCAGAATACATACTATATTGCGGAAGAATTTTCAAAGTATGAATTCATCACATCACTGGAAAAAAATGACCAATCAGCACCCGGCCTTTCCGATGTGCGGTTAGGCGATTGAGGCCCAAAGCTTTGCAAACACTTGTATGAAAATTGAAAAAATTATAAATAAAACACTTGCTTTTTATCACTCGATTATTATATTTTTGCCGATGTCTGTCTGTACACGACAGATTCTTCAGTTCTTTGGACACGTTACGCGTGCCAATGAGGATAGCCTGGAACAACAGGTTGTGATCGGTAGCCTGGAGGGGAAGAGAGGGAGAGGAAGATCCCACACACGATGGACCAATCAAGTTAAGACAGCAGCAGGCACCTCGGTGGTTGGAGCGCTACGTGCAGCGCAGTCAAGGGATAACTGGAGAAGAGTCATTGCTTCCCTTGTGGTCACAACCCTCGGTAATAAGGACTTCTTAGTTCAGAGAAGAAGAATTATATTGTTACAACTAGTTTCCGAAGCTACGGGTGGTAAAAAATAAGTGTTTTATTTATAATTTAATGTCTTATTACAAATTGAATGCCTAAACAATAAATAACATAACATTGAAGAAATTCAATCATGCGTTTAATATCTACTTCAGAAAATAACAATCAGTCATGAATGTAAATTGAGCCTAAAGCACTCGCGGAAAATGACTCGTGAACAGATTACGAGTGTGGAAGGCATATCTATCTAAAGTTTGGAATTCACAAGGTCTGCGCATATAAAAACGGTTATAAAAAGTCCATAGGCCTAGCTTATTCCGATTTTTAATCAGTATTTATAGTCCGTACCTAAAAATAAAGGTCCCTTATAAAATTATTGCTTTGATCAGAATAAGAGAGGGTGGATTCAAAGCGAGGTTTAATGAAACCTGTTTGAATGAATCCCCTGTTTATGAAAAGTCGCCAGCTGTAAAAAAGGCAGTTGGTAAAATATATTATTTGAGATGTCCTAGTATGGACAAACCTCATTGTTTTAAAAAAATATTAGTCCTAAAGGAGTGAGGAAAAGATGTTGCGTCCACACTTATAATTCAAGAGCTATCGACAGAACTAACAGGAGTGACATCTGTACAGTTTAATTTATTGATTCAGCAGTCACTTTGCGGTAATATCTATCCATTTTTAATGTAATTTTTTCTTCTTCTAACCCCTATCCACACCCATTAGTGCAAAGGGCACTGCGTCATATCGAGACAGTGTTATCTCGATTGTTACTTACACAAAGGCAAGGTGATCACTCCTGCGCTTCAGGAACCAGTCCAGGGTGATATTAAATAAAAATTAGAATGTGAAATCACTAGTATTTATTTTCACCCCCCCTCGGGAATCGAAACCGGGACCTCCAGCACGGTTGCTTAACACACGCTAACCATTACACCACAGAGGCGGACAAATACAAATCAAACACAACTGGACTTTAAATACAACTGGACTTTCACATTTGTCAAACATCCTCAATGTCATTCACGATAATCATATAATAATTTTGGATTATTTATGTAATGCCATTTTCGTCAAAATTAATGCCAAATCAATAAATAATGTATTCCAGATGGTGGGCCAGCCCGAGCAATCGATACGGAACTTGTTTGAAAGACACACTGTATAATAAACCAGAAGTACTGCCACTATGCCACACGGCACTCGCTAAGGGAAATATATTGCTTGTATAAAAGGCAAAGTGTATTTAATAAATACATCATAAGTCATTAGACTGCAATTATCTAGTTTTCCAAAGCCGAGTAACATATTATTTGATAAGGATGGATGCGTTTTACAGTCGATTCAGCTCAATCGAGTCAAATCCCAATTAACGGTAGCCAAACTAAGCAAATAGCTGTATTTTCAAAATCATAATATTTAAAACGACAACGAAAATACAAAACAGAATATGCACCATGTATTCCCGCAGTATATTGTAATTTACTTTTTTTTTCTTCAGGGTGATATTTGTGTTAACACATTTCGGACAAGAGTCTACGAGACTGAATAAGGGACACCAGGATAAGGGAAATATGCGAGATGGACAATGTCGTTAGGTGGGGAAGGCAACAAGGAGACAATGGTATGCATGTGAGGAGAATGGAACCATACAGACTCCCCCACATTGCACTACACGACAAAACCCCAAGGTAGACGACTCCCGGGCAAACCACCAAAGAGATGAATTGACAGCGAGTAATCAACATCGCAGGAGGCTAATAAGGCCTACAGACAAGGCAGAAGAAGAAAAAGAAGACATTTCAGATGGGTATTTTTTACGCCTGCAGACCACTGGCGACGGGATTTGATAACTATGTACATATAGTCAAGACCTTAACAAAGAGATTGCTATATAATATTCATATAAAAACATTGGATAATTCCTTCTTTTCTGCATTTGAAATGAGGCCGGCACAGAAGGTAAAAATACCCTTCCCGTCCCTAAGCATCAATCGACCCAACGGGAAGAAATACCTTTCCCGTCCGAAGTGTGTTAAGCAAATAAAAAAATGACAGAATTTTGCACTCGTTTCTGTTAGTCGAGCCAAATTCCTGGTCTCGGTGTGTCCCAATCGGAATCAAGCGGAATAGACTGTATAAGTATGGTATATGTGATAACAAGAAAAATTAAATAAAACATACAAGTTGAATACAAAAACATTTTCTCAACATTCAGTTCTCGTCCAATTGTTTTTAACCTTGAGAAACGCATCTCTAATTTTAATTCCAAGTATAAAATCGATACAATACAGAAAAGTAAATGATTGTAACAAGAACGTAACGAAAAACGAAGAAAATCTTAAGAAATTACAATTATTTAAAAAAAATTGTTGTTTACATTGCATTAAGAAAACGAAATTTGAAAAAAAAACATTAAAACACAACAACTGGGGGTAAAAAACCTTATCAATCAAAATACAAAGAAATTATTATTTTTGCTAGAAAAATGGCATTTAAAAAATGTAAATATTTTTAGGCTTAGATAATTTTATTATACTTTTTATTCAGTGTAGGCCATTAGAGGCGGGTGAGATCTGATCATTTTGAAGATCTAGATCACGGATCAATAAACGACGGATCTATCATCATATAACATCGCATTGGCGGGAGATTTTTAATTACAAATCCTATGATAATAATGATGACATCCATAAATAAAAATCGTTATAAGTTTTTGCTGACAAATGTTACTTTATTTTTTTTTAATTCATCAGTTATGCACTACTCAGTAAAGTGAGGTAGGTGCAAGTGATGCGCTCACACGGAACGCATGCCCCTGCCCAGGTTAAATAAGAAAATTCAAGAGCTGAGTATTTGATTTTAGGAAGACCCCGCGAGGCTTAGGGTTCCCTACATATTCTCATACGGTTCATCGTAAAAAGGTGAGACTTTAAATTTGAAAAATTCAATATTGATTATTTGATATTTGAATGATACATTTATCTAGAAAACGAAAGCCGACAATCTGACTAGGGTCCGTGTACAGAGGTCTTACAAATTACAAAACAAGACAAACGAATAATCATTAAGTACCGAAGCTTCAACGGGTCAACACACCGCCGTACGTCATTCAACATAACACATACGTATTCGTACAAAAGTCTATCCATGCAATAAGTGATATATCCTACAATAAGGGGGGGAGGAGGATGAGGAGTGTTGCTGGCTACCACGTTCATGGAAAATAACCAACAAATAAAATAAAAACACACTCAATAATTGTTTCCAATAAAAATTATATTATACACGGTTATTTTCCATGACTCAGAAAAGATCCGCAGTCGAATATTACGGCGTAAGAAATGTGCGCCTCGTACGCGCCGTCCGGGGAATATGAGGAGAGCGAAGACAAATATTTACAAATGATGGCGATAAGCACGTCTGCTCGATATCGCGCGACGAAAATAAAAAATACAACGTTCGAAAACCATAAAATAAAATCAGTCGAAAAAATATACACGTTGGAAATGCAGTTGGAAATCACGGATTCGTCTCGTCTCAGTATCATACTCCGTTCTTGTCGGGGGCTGCCGCCGCGGGGGGCGCGGGGGGCGTGGGGGGCGAGGGGGACTTGCTGTTGCCCACTATGACGGTGCCGTTGCTAGCCTGGCTAGAGAGTTTCTCTCGGGCGGCGTCTTCACCTCGGTCTCGCGGTGCGGGCTCCGGTCGCGACGGCGCCTCCGGCTCCGGCGGCGGCGGCGGCTCGGCGGGCTCCTCGCGCCGCGCAGTCGGCGCCGGGGGCGCGGGCGGCTCGGAGGGCTCGGCGGGCGGCGGCTGCTCCTCCGGCGGCGCGGGCGGCTCCGGTTCGGGCGCTGGCGCGGGCGGCGCGGGCGGCTCGCGCGGCTCGCGCGGCTCGTCGGGCGGCGCGTAGGCGCGCTGCGTGAGGCTGTGGATGGAGTGGCGCGGGTAGGGCGAGTGCGGCTCGCGGCGCGGTGCGTGCGGCGAGGGCGGCGCGGCGTAGTGCGAAGGCGCGGGCGGCGGCGCGGCCTGCGGCGAGTGCGGCGGCGGGTAGGGCAGGTGGCGCGGCGGGTAGGCGGGGTGCGGCAGCGCGTGCAGCAGCGGCTGGCGCGAGCCCAGCAGGCTCATGGAGTGCAGCAGGTGCGGCGGCAGCAGGCCCAGGTGCGAGGGCGAGCGCATGCCGTGCTGGAACAGGCCCGTGGAGGTGGGCGGCAGCAGGTGCGGCGGCAGCCCGCCGTGTGCCATGTGCGCCATTATGCGGTCGCGCTCGTCCCGCAGCGACTCTCTCTCCCTCTCCCGCGCCCGCGTCTCCTTCTCTCTCTGCAGCCTCTCCTTCTGCTCCCTGATCTCCCGCTCCCTTTCTCTCTCTCGCTCCTTCATCTCCCTGTCCCGCTGCTCCCTCTCTCTCTCTCTCTCCCGCTCGCGCTCTCTCTCCCTCTGCATCGCCAGCTCCTTCTCTCTCTCCCGCATTTCCCTTTCCCTCTCTCTCTGCTGCTGTAGGGCTATTTCTTTTTCTCTTTCCTCTTCTCGCGCTATTCTCGCTCGATGTTCTTCTTCTAACTTCATCCTAAAACAATAAAAATCATTGAACACTCTGGCTTACATTGAATACTTCAATATAATAATAACAACTATTGAAGAGAATGAAAACCCAAGAAGAGGTTATAAGGTTAAAATGAAGATAGTGTCGGATCTGAGTTGGTTTACCTCTCGTGCATGACGGGCGACATGAGCGCTATGGAGGGGGGCAGGGGCGGCAGCGGCGAGTACAGGCCGGGCAGGTGCGCCCCCGGAGCGCCCGCGTACGCGCCCGCCACGGCGTACCCCAGCGGGGGCCGCAGCACCCGCTCCAGGTACAGCTGCTCCTCCAGCCTAGAGACACACACGCACATTTACACACACCCCGGACTATAAACATCATTCAATCAAACTTGATTACAATCCTAATAAAATACGTATAAAACAAAATGTTACATTCCACCGAGAGATTGTGGACAACTGAAGAATATAAACACAACTGTGTCGTAGTATTATCCCGCCAAATTTAAAGAACATGGGCAATTATTTGATCACGTTTTTTAACATAAAATAGCTATATCTTTTTGGTCATATTAAAGACAACAAAAAAAAATTGCGTAAAATTTATTAAACTTAGTATGCAATAAATATTTAGTTTTTTTTTTAGCTCACAAAATTAAAATATGCAGGCAAATTATGAGGAAAAAATTGCTACAGAATTTGATAAAGTATATCATATTTACAGATTTGTTTTTTCTGCTAAATTATAAAAGAAATATGAATCGATAATTTGATGGCTACCAACTAGAATGTGTTAAATGAATATGAAGAATATCATACTTATTAAGTACGGTGGGCCATCCGACTTAAAAATGATTCACGGTATCATCGAAATCCTATCTTCTAAGTACAGTAGTGCAAATACAGTCAGATCTATCTATTTTTACTAAGCATCGTAAAAATAGCCAATATTCCATAAAGCCTCAATAACAAACGCAATCAGTATGACCGACTTAACCTCAATTTTTTTTGACGATATCGTTATTCAATACCAACCTGTATTGGAGGGCCGCGCTGGGATACAATCCGGGATGAGCGTACGGCGAATAGGCCCCCGGATCCACCAGGCCGTAGGCAGAGGCGGCGGGATGAGTTAGCCTAGAAAGGAAATAGATCCAACCCCACAATTATGCGACAATTCTCCCGGAGTGACCAAATTTGGGATGGTACCTAATCACATCAAACGGGCCAACGGAAATAACACATAACTACACAACTAAGACTATTCAATCAAAGAACAAACACGATACATCAGTATGTATGCATTCGAAGACTTAATATAAAATATGACAATACATTTATAAAATGATTTCGGCGATTTCGCGGACCACATCGATATATGAAATACGTCACTTCCTAACTATAAAGCGATATTAATTAAAATAGTTCTGGCTAATGCAATAATTCCTTGTTTCATATGTTCATCCTTGTTTAGAAAAGTACTTTTCGAACCAATAATATACTTAAAGAGAGAAAATGTATTATTGGTCCAAAACGCCTAAAATATTATTTACATGTAGATTGGTTCAAGGTATTTATTCAGTTGTACGTAGGAAATATGTAGGTACTACTGACATTACAACAATAACCAATGAATCCAAAATGCTTAGTTTAATTATTTTATTTCAATTATTTCAAAATTATTCAAACTAAATTTTTTATTTTTTATTTTATCATAAAGTATACATTATGCACAAATTGATAACAGCCGTTAATAAAGGGAAAAAAATATATGTGATGAGCTTAGAAACAAGTGTTTAATGATGTTGTCATGTTTGGTATGTGGAATGTCAGTCATCGTCAAGCGGAGCAGACATGGGATGATAACCCAAAAAAACAGTATCAACATTAAAATTCCTGGAAATTCAAAGGACTTCGAGCCTGTTGGAATGCCGGACAATAGCCCTAATGATGGGGGAATGAACGATAAGTGCAGGACCCAAATGTAGTGCAAAATTGCGAGGAATTAATGATAAAGGACCAAATCCTTGGGATACACCGGGAATAGGATGATCAGGACCACTTGCGGTAGAGAGATGATGATAGTTTTCGGACCGATACCAAAAAGGGAGAATCCCATCATTCTGATAGTTTTTCACTTGCCCAAATGTGGATTTTCGCCGTGACTTTTGACAGTCTCAAAGCCACACACTTTGGCCACATTCCGTGGAGAAGAATATGCCCTTCTACAGCTTTTAGTAGAGGGAAAGGTAGGGGGGAGACGGGGCTTGGGGCGTAAAAGAACATCATGGCTCATAAATCATCAGACAGTGGCAAACCAAATAATACTGGAGGTAGCAACCCTCATTAGGATAGAAGTTGCTGAAGTTCAAAAGACAAATAGGGGCATTCAAAGTGAGCAAATGGGTGAGCACTAAAAGTGGGCTAATGAGAAGAGGCACTAAAAGTGCGCAAATAAGGGGCACGTAACTGGTCCAATGTCGAATCTCATTCGACATTGATTTTTTCCTCTTAGGTCCCATGTCGGATGTTAATTGACATTTTTTTCATCATTAGTATTATTTATTTAAATTCCAAGCTTGCATTTTGGTCACTCGTATCTATTACAACAGTATGTGGAGCAGAGGAAAATATGTTTTTCCAATTGGAATGTAACTGTCTACGTAGATTTTTTTTATATTGAAAAGGGAAGGGTTAAAGTAAGCAAACGGGGGCATTTAGAGTGAGCAAATGAGGGAAGGGGCAGTTATAGTGAGCAAAAAGGGGCACTTACAGTAGGCATATGGGGCATTTGGAGTGATCAAACGAGGGAAGGGGGCACTTAAAGTGAAAAGTAAATAAGAGGAACTCAAAGTAGGTTAATGGGGACACATAAAGTAGGCAAATGAAAGGGGGCACTTAAAGTGGGCAAAAGCTTGTTCATCCCTGTTCCGCCAACGGGAAATTGCCCGGCAAGCCGAGTATCGAGCTGTGTAGATGTGTCTGCGGGTCCTCACCTGTCGTCGGGCCGGTAGGGCTGGAAGCCGCTCGGCGGCGCGCCGTGCGGCGGCTCCTTGGGCGGCGGCGCGGCGGGCGCGGGCGCGGCGGCGGGCGCGGGCGGCGAGGCGGCTTTGCCCGCTCCCGCGCCCGCGCCCGCCTCCTTGTCCGCGCCCGCCTCGCCCGGCCCCGCCTGCTTGGCGAGGCTGCGCAGGGCGGCCGCGAAGGAGCCCCGGCCGCCGCCCGCGTCCGAGCGCTTCGCCACCTTGGCGGGGGGCGCGCCTGCAAACAAGGAAAGAAAACCAATTAATTCAATGCAAAAAATTATCGTTTTGATTTGGAGACAAAACGATCTTCCTAGGACCCTCGTTTGTATGCAATGGTACACAGGGCATGGCATTAAATAACGTGTGTATATGTATATACATACTATTTTTTTTATACTTGCAAGATGGCTGTCAGGAAGCCTAGACGCTCCTGTATCAGATCCGGGAACGCGGCTGGGAGAGCTTTCAATGTCATTCAATAAGCATAAACCTGCGGAAGTGGTAATCCCAACTTTCCGACCGCCCTGTAGCTGACAAGAGACATGGGGGAGCGACAAACGCGCGCCGGAGGCGAGTATTATTATTACCACTACCGGGAGAATTATTCCCAATGTTGCGCGGTCCAACGCGTATGTGCGGGTGTTTAAACAGGTATTTCCACAAGTATTTTGTAATATCCATCAAATATCTAGCAAGGGTTAAGGTCGATCGCCGTTTCTGTAAAGGTTCGGGTAATTTAACGAGCTTCGATGCCGTAGTCTATAGGTCTATCGGTCAACGTAGCAGCAAAATATTGTGACAGGTCTAAAGTAGTAATATAATACAATAATATGTATATATCGCAGTCATACACGAGAAAGTGACCAAGTGCATTTTTTTTACAAAAACGTGATCATTGACTATTTGATATCTTACTAGCTTAATATTGCCCTGAAAAACATCCCAAAGGATTTTAAACTTAGAAGTATAATATATTGACTTGTTAAAAACTGACTTATAATCGGCCTATTTTTCTCATTAAACAGCGAAAAACGTTATTTTCGTAAGTTGGCAATGAATGACGTCACAGAAACGATGGAGTCAGATTGGCGTCTCTATTTGTCGATGTCTATGGTCCACCCTCCAGTGTAGTGGTAAACAAACAACCCACACTACTACTATTACAGCTCTATAAACCATAGACAATAAACCATACGACGTCATAAAACGTTCGATGACGTATGCGAACGCACATTTTAAAATTTTATTCAAATATCTAAAGTTTAAACCTTCATATCTCCCTTAGTTCTCCTACAGATTTCAATAAGAATGTCACCGATAGTCTTGTGATTTTTCACATTGATTTATTAGCCAATAATCACACATCGTGATATTTATCCATTCTGAATGTTTTAGCAGTAAACAATTGAAAAGTTACTTTGAAAATTAACTGCTCGGCGTGTTCTTAGATTCTGATCTCTCCCTTGAGACTCAAATTAGCAAAACAACAAGTACATGTTTTTATCAGCTAAGGCAAATTAAAAGCATTCGCAAGAATCTGCCAGTTGATGCTGCCCGTCAATTAATAAATGCGTTTGTAATATCGAGAGTAGATTATTGTAACGGTATATACACGGGTCTACCAAACAATAAAATGACTCGACTGCAATCAGTGTTAAACGCAGCAGCGAGACTAATTTTTGGAATTTCTAAATTCAGTCACATCACCCCACTACTTCACAAACTCCACGGGTTACGCTTTCCCGAAAGGGTTGAGTATAAACTCTGCCTACTCATGTATAAATCAATACACAATATGGCTCCAGAGTATCTTAAGGAGCTGTGTATTCCAGATGAATTGGTTGATAGACGTCTCACGCTTCGATCGGCTACAACATCTGCAATGGGCAAAGTGATCTTACCAGCTCGCAACCAACGCACTAAATTTGGCGAGCGTGCCTTTGCTGTTGCAGGACCGACGGCGTGGAATGCTCTTCCACCAATGGTTAGAAATAGTGAGAGTGAGATGATCTTTAGAAAAAGACTAAAAACACATTTGTTTGCTAAATCATTTCCACCATAATATTTTCCCCAATTCATTCACAGTGAAGCGCCCTTGAGGTATTTTTTTACGAAAATGGCGCTATATAAGTTATCCAATTTTATTATTATTATTAACTCCGGTTGGTGACGATCCAAGGCAGAAGGTGACACGGACATTATCGGGCATTACGACGTGTTTTTACAGCCATATCTCTCTCACGTACTCGTAATATCGATCCGACAACGTACTGAGCCAGTGCAAGCACAAGCTATGCGGTACCTCTACTGGGACTAGGACAGTGGTCGGCAATTATTGGCCAAAGAGCCAAATATGGACAAAACAACGATTAAAAAATTTCTAGAGGGCCAAACCTGTTTGCAATTCTATTGCAACTTCATTAAATTACGGGTATACTCAATAAAACTCAATTTGAATTTTGTCATCAGTGAATGAAATAAAGTATATTATTTCGAGAAATAAAAATACTTTGTGTTCTGATCCACTCACATTTTTATTAACCAACTAGTTTCGGCAACAACCTGTCGCCCTCTTCAGGGTTTTATTTATGACTGAACCCTGAAGAGGGCAACAGGTTGTTGCCGAAACTAGTTGGTTAATAAAAATGTGAGTGGGTCAGAACACAAAGTATTTTTATTTCTCGAAATAATATATCAATATGATCCACAAAGTTAATGCTTTCAATATTCAAAACATAATAAAATATAGTACTTAAATGCCATAACAAGGCGAAAAAATCGTCACAAATATGTTATGTAAATTTATCTTTACGTGTTTTTAATAATAAAATACAATTTAATAGACTCTAAAAATCAGCGTTAGATTTTATTATTTATTATATTAAAATATGAAAATATCTTAAATACAATAACGTTTGTGATTGAAAAAAATTGTTGGCATGGAGAATACGTAGAGTCGAAGAGGCTTCCCGCGGATATTTGTGCCAGAGCAGCATTTGAGAGGTCAAAAAGCCTTATGCGGCTCCCGAGCCACACTTTGACGAGGTGTGGACTAGGGGATGTATGGTCTGGAAGCCGCGCCGAGAATTGTTCAACGACCGAGCCAGCCGGGGGAGACGGTGAGGGTACAGCGATTCTCAAACGGTGCGACGCGCGGATTGGAGGCGCGCGCCAAGAACATGGTGGAAAGCCAGACACGCTACAACTGAGATGGAGAGAGAAGGCGACGATTAAGAGAATAGAGCGAGGGAGATGTGGTTAGGCTGAATGCGTTCGAGATGTGGACCTATAGCAGAATGCTAGGGACATCCTGGAGAGACCACATCTCCAGCGAATAATCGAAGTGCCGGGTTATGGTCGCGAGATTAGTGCCGCGGATTCTTGAATCAGAGTTTCTCGGGTCGAATCCACAAAATTTCTCTACCACAATTTGATACCTATTTCTAATAATGAGCCACTTGGGCTCACAGAAATAGTTTGAAATTGAAGTATTTTTGTGAATAATAAAAATAAAAACACATATTAATCTTTTATTATTAAAATATAAAGAAGGCACCTACTCGCGACTATCTCCAAGAGACGCGCCAAATGGATCGGCCACGTGTTGAAACAAGAAGGTTTTTGCTACACATAATAAAAGAGGGGACGATCGAGGGAACAAACGCCAGAGGACGCCCACGCCGCGAATACCTAAGCGTCTTATACGAGGACATGGGCTGCTGGACGTATGAGGAGCTGAAGAGGATTTCGCATAATACTGGAATAGCGAAGGATGTCATTTGTTGCTGCAGACCAATCCACAGGATTGAGACCAGTGGCGGTCGGTGACTTTTTGTAGAAGGGATACTGGACATCAAATGTTTATACTCGTACTTACTACGTACTAGATATCAAATATGCACATCTAGACGCTAACCTACAGACAAGATAATTACGTACCGTTTAAAATTATTTCCATAGATCCATTAAATCCAGCGTAAGAACACGTTGGTTCTCAATTTGAGTCCAGAGAAGACCTCGTGCACGGTAGCCACTAGATACTCGTATTTACACATTTATTTCACCAGACGGGCGAACAGTTTGGGAAGCTGTGGGAGGAGGGGTGGAACCTCCTGCAGCACGTGGTTGGCGCGGGGAGACACAACAGGCACCCCGGATAAGCCCCGCCACTCGGTAGCATCGCGTCGGGCTGGCGCGGCAACACGTACGCGCTGCGGCGGCACTGCGACACTCGGCGTCTGATCGCGTCGGACGGCCGCAAAGTGCGCGGGGGCCCTTATCGGTCAAAAGGGTAAATTCAGATTGAGGGTTTACTCTCCTTGTAACGGCGACAGCGAGCGGCGAACGCTCCCATTTATAAACGAATCGTCCGATGACAAAGGGTACAATGAAAAAATATCCAAATACATACAAAAATAATTCTGCTTAATAAAAAAAACTTCTTTACATCTCACCAATAGATGTCTCTAGTGAAGTTCTAGTGACTCAAGAACAAGGTTTCTAAATTGGTTCATATATATTGAACTTCCGAGAATTTGAGTAGTGTGGTTGTCAATAATGGGTAGAATTGGTGAATGTTACACGTGTGTAAAGTGATCACTTAAACCAGCCTACGACGGTCGTCAGCCCCGTAAATGCCCAGACTTCCATATTCTTCTTCATCTTTGATGAGATGTCAAAAAATAACATACAAAAATACCGTACAATTTGTCTTAGACTTGAGCTTTGATCTTTCCCTTTTCCCCTTTTCTTCCCTCCCGTCCCTCTTCCAGGTATTTATATTAAATTACAAATGTGAAATTTTGTACCTGGAATGGTACAAATAATAAAATAAATACCTATTTTTTTGACTCATCAATGTAAAAGTATTCTTTTAATGAAAATAGAAGTATTCATGTATTTTATTTTATGATTTACAAAAAATCTTCAATTTCATACTATTTCTGTGAGCCTAAGCGGCTCATTATTAGAAATAGGTATCAAATTGTGGTAGAGTGAATTCGAACCGAGAAACTCTTACTCGAGAGTCCGCGACACTAACCACGGGACCACACATTTATGTGAAAATTATTAGTTGGTTGGCATATCGGCTGTCCAAACTTAAAACACAGTAGGGGTCATTTTTTTGTAGTACGTTTTTTTTGCATTTTTGGACTAAGTAGAATCTACTAACTCATTTGATTCTCATACACTTAAATTATTACACTCTGTTACAAATAAAGGTCAAGTCATGAATAATTTAGAAAATTTAGAAATACATAAAAATTTAAATTCAGATAAAACAATAATTGATAATATACTGTTTCAAAATACGTCACCATTATTATCAATGTTTCCTTTTACAAAAAATCTTGTTCCTTAACCCCCCTACCTATATTTATTAACCTATATATACACCTAAATATATTTTTGTTCGTTAGTTTTAATTTGTAGCAGAAGATGAAAACAACTGTCGTTTTCGAAACTAGTCGTAAATAAAAATTAAACTCATTAAAGTGGTATATTCAAGTGTTTAATTTTAATAAAATAATCATGTCACTCCACAAAGTTAATGCCGAATCAATAAATAATACAAAAAAAACGTACTACAAAAAAAATGTCCCTTACTGTGTTTTGAGTTTGGACAGCCGATATGCAGAGCGCTGTACCTTGTAGGGTGTGCAGATAGCTGTCGGCAGGGCGAGCGTGTCCCGAGGACAAACTGTTGAGCGACATGCGCACTGAGCGCCCCCCCCCCCCCGACCCTTAACAATACACCCCGAACCTCCCCCCTCCTCATCTAGCAAACTCACCCCTCCGACAGTTATAGATATTTCACCAGACGCGACGCAACTTTTAATGGGAAGAGGATCATAGCACGCAAAGTGGCGACTGTAAATACTATGTACAGTCTTGATTTAATTAGTGTAACTATAGCAAGACTCCGCATAACGCTATGAGAATAGTACTTTAGAAAAATGGATATTGTAGTCGTACAGGAGAAAGTGACCAACTAACAAAACGTAAAATGTTCAGGAGGGCCATTTAAGTCACTTTTGCTTGGCAAGAAAATAAACATCAACGCAGTTTGTCATTTTTACAAAGTCAACATATCATACTTCCAAGTTTAAAATCCTTTGGGATTTTTTCAGGGCAATACTAAGCTAGTAAGATATCAAATAGTCAATGATCACGTTTTTGCAAAAAGTGCATTTGGTCACTTTCTCCTGTATGTATACGATATGAGAATGTAGTAAAAATTAAAGGAACTGGTTACCTATAAAAAAGAGACATAATTCATTCATTCAAACCCTAATGTTTCGGCCAAAATCTGTGTATTTTTCAGAATAATTTATGTATTAAAATAGTATTAAATGTACGCGAGAAGAACAAAGAGACGCAGTTCATCGACTTATATTTTGTTTATAATATTGTCCCCACCACGTGTAGCTCCTTTAAAATCGTATATAAGGGGTGGCGGACAAAATTTTGTGTGCTCAGATTGAATAATATTCAAAACGTGTGTACGCCGCGCTCGCTCTGTTTTTATATTGGTGTCGCTTTGTTCTTCTAGCCCTTGTGTTTGGTAATTTTCGATGTATTGGTGTAATTTTGTTATTTTCACATTTATAACTTTGTAATTTTTAATAAATAAAAGATTGTCTTCATTTGCGCCTTTCCGTCTTCCTAATCAAAAGTGTTCCAGTACCGTTAGCAGTAACACCTAATTTTATTTGATTTTACGTATATATTTTTTAATTTTACAGAACAGTTACATAAATACATTAACAAAAATGAGTAACAAAAAAGGTTATTTGTAACATTCCATTTACAAAATTCCACATGTCATTTAATATAAATACCCGGAAGAGGGACGGGAGGAAGAAAAAGGGGAAAGATCAAAGCACCCCATTGGTGCATAGGGCACTGCATCATATAAACGCAGAATTATCTTGATCGTTAGCACATGAAGGAAAGGTGATCAGCCCTCCGCTACAGGGTAATATTCAATAAACAGTGAAAAAATCACTTATATTTATTTGACCCCCCCCCTGGGAATCGAACCCGGGACCTTCAGAATGGTAGCCTAGCGTGCTGACCATTACACTACAGGGGTGGAAAACATTTAAAGATTACTCTCACATAACACAAGTAAGCACCCCACAGCAACTCAAATCACAACACAATTTTTGGCAATACATATCGCTCACTTCTTTCAAGAACGTCATAAATAAAAAATCGACAATTTTCAGTTGTGCATGTTTTCGGAATGCCCAGAAAATGTACTATATCCCAGCAAAAGAGGCATATTTTAAACTTAATAATTACCCGCTACAGGGCAGAAAGTGTTGTTTTTGCATTTTGAAGAAAAGGTATTGTTTAATTATTTTTTTTAAAATAAACTATATATTTTTCAAATGGAGAAAAAACCTTCAGGTTTTACCTAAAAAGATCTGTTGCACAGTAAAAAGTTCAGTAAGTGGCTTGATATTTATTTTTAATACATTGTGTTACATTTTTAAACTTTAAAAACGTTGTCCTGAAAAATCAAGTTTTTTGATTTATGACGTTCTTGAGTGAGCGATATATATTCTGAAGAAAAAAATGTGCGCTGACAATACGTGTGGCTTCTCGCGCGTACTGACTTAGTACAATATATTTGAGAGTATACCCTTAAGGACTCGATATCTGTTCTAGAATTCTAGTTACTGAACATCATATAATCCCACAGTGCGGGCCGGATAAACTATCTAGGAAGTAATTTGACCGCAAAGCCCCGGTATAAACTAGAACCGCACGATACAGCCGCGGGATTACACGGGCACAGTGAAGTTTAACCGGCGGACCGCGGTTAACCGACAACCGATACAGACTACGCCCAAACAGTTCAAACGAGGGTTTACCAGCATGAATAAAGTGGCTAAGAATAAAACTAGAATTTTCACTCATGAAATTATAGTAACTTTAAACATAAAGAGTAAATCCACTCACGAGTAGGCATAGGCTATGAAACATAAAAAGTTGAAGCCTGAGTAGGGTCATATCCACGTATAGATTACTGCTCAACAATATTATTTTTAGCAAACGAAGGAAATTTAAATAAACTAGAAATTATACAAAATAAAGCGATGAGAATAGTTCTTAAGAAAAATAAATATAGCAATGTAAAAAAATGAGAGATGAACTAAAATGGTTATCTGTAAGAAGAAGACTTAAATTTAATATGTTGATATTTATACATAAATTTTTTCACGATAAATTACCAAAATATTTTAAGGATAAAGTTGTCTTAAACAAAAATTGTCATGAATATGCTACTAGACAAAAGGATAAAATAAGACTACCATTATTGAAAAGAGCTGAGTCGCAAAATTGCTTGATGTATAAGGGTTTAAAAATGTATGATGAGATGCCTGAATGTATGAAGAATGAAAAGTGTCTGAAAGAATTTAAAAATAAATGTCTAAGTTACTGTAAGGAAATGTAAATATATAAAGATGATGTAAATGTATATAATAGTTTATATTAGTTTTAATATAAGCTAACTTAAGAAATAAATATAAAAAATAAAAAAATATTAAGCGGTGTTGCATAAGCCGTAGCTAGATTTCAGAGTCACTAGCACGTTAGGTAATTTAAAAAAATGGAGGTCCTCACCAAAACGTTACATTTCCATTATAAATGATTTTAAGTAATCAGGAATTCTAGCTTGTAAAATTGTTACGTTTTGGTGCGATTTAATGTTTTTTTTATATTGGTTTATAACGCAGGATTGGTCACGTTTTGTCGCAACTTTAATTGAGATTTCGATAGAATACAGTAAACAGAACAGATTTGCATTTAAAGGATTTTAGTGCGATATTGGAAATGTAACTATGTATTTAGTGTCCTCACAGATGTTGTAAACTTTATTTTTATATTTAAAGGAAATTTCATATTATTTTTTGACATCTCATCAAAGATGAAGAAGAATATGGAAGACTGGGCATTTACGGGGCTGACGACCGTCATAGGGTGGTTTAAGTGATCACTTTACACACGTGTAACATTCACCGATTCTACCCATTATTGACAATTACACTACTCAAATTCGTGGAAGTTCTATAGATGTCTCTAGTGAAGTTCTAGTGATTCAAGAACAAGGTTTCTAAATTGGCTCATATATATATATATAGAAACTTCCAAGAATTTGAGTAGTGTGGTTGTCAATAATGGGTAGAATTGGTGAATTTTACACGTGTGTAAAGTGATCACTTAAACCAGCCTATGACGGCCGTCAGCCCCGTAAATTCCCAGACTTCCATATTCTTCTTCATCTTTGATGAGATGTCAAAAAATAATATGAAAATAACTCCTGTATATGGAGATAATCCAGATTTTGTGAACAAGTATTTGGACACACTCAAAATGTTGTAAAGGAAATTTTATTGAACACCTTTTCCGCTCAGGATACAACATTCGAGATGGCGTTACGCGGACTTTACTAGTGGCGTCCTTAACCCCAGTCTGGCGTAATGGTAATAAGAGCGGACGTTCCGGGGTCCGGCGGACCCCCCGGCGGGGTCGCGCGGGTCCCATTGACCCCCATGAGCCGGACGGAGGGGTCAAGCGGGTGTTTAGGGCGCTGGTCGATATAGGAGCAACTCCAGAACGCGGAGATGAGACGCTCTGCCGAGATGCAACGCTTAGAGACCCTCGGTCAGTCCGTGTTCGTCGGTACTAAACCAACCAGAAAAGAATGGTGCACAAGGCATATCGACGTGCCCTACGTAAAGTGCTCTAACTACATTTTTGTCAATTTTGAGATATTTGGTGTAAGTCAAATTAAAATCATTTATATCTAGGTCTATCCTAATTAAAATCATTTATAATTAAAATTTAACGTTTCGGAGAGGACCTCCACATTTTAAGTGTGTCCAAATATAATACTTGGTGTATACTTAAAGTTCACATTTATTTAAAAAAAAATAAAAGAGGAATATTTGCGTTTTTATTATTTACACAAATATTTCAATTTCATACTATTTCTGAGTCTAAGCCGTGCATTATTAGAAATAGGTATCAAATTGTGGTAGAGTGGGTTCGAACCGAGAAACTCTGACTTAAGAGTCCGCGACACTAACCACGGGACCACACCCCGACGATATTCTCCAAGTACTTAAAGTTGACATTTTGAGTGTGTCCAGATACTCTCCATATAGTTTTTTTTAAATCTCAACATAGATGAAGAAGAATATGGAAGTCTGAGCATTTACGTAAATGCCCAGACTTCCATATTCTTCTTCATCAATGTAGAGATGTGTAAAAATAATATGAAAAATAACTCCGAATTGGAGATAATCCAGATTTGTGAACAAGCATTTGGACACACTCAAAATGTTGTAAAGCGATAATGTGGCTAGCAACTTCTAAGACAATGTATTGACCGCTTCTCGTCAATAATTGAAGGTCCGACGGCGGCCATCGTGGGGTGTGAATAATTTAACGATGCCGGTAGGGCGAAAGCCGACTCGTTGCGCAACACCCCCCACCCCAAGACGATCGAGTGTGGCGGTGATGTGGCAGGAAATTGATCGCTTTTATTTCCGCTCGAAGCATTTCCCTTCATTCGACATTATCTCTTTGAAAGGGCGCCGTGGCGTAGTCGTGTAGACGCTCGACTGCGAAACTGGCGTCGCGGGTTCGATTACCGCCGATCGCAATATAAATTTAAGAAAGATTATTTTTTTATTAACTTAAATTTCACAAAATCTGGATTATCTCCAATTACAGGAGTTATTTTCATATTATTTTTTGACATCTCATCAAAGATGAAGAAGAATATGGAAGTCTGGGCATTTACGGGGCTTACGACCATCATAGGCTGGTTTAAGTGATCACTTTACACACGTGTAACATTCACCAATTCTACCCATTATTGACAACCACACTACTCAAATTCTTGGAAGTTCTATATATATTAACCAATTTAGAAACCTTGTTCATGAATCACTAAAACTTCACTAGAGACATCTATTGGTGAGATGTAAAGAAGCTTTTTATTAAGCAGAAACTCTTATATTAGTATGTGAGATCCGAATCCCGGATTATAATCACACACATGAGAAACGCCAGAAAATACCATTTTCATTTTTATTATTAAGCTTATAATAATGGGTAGAATTGGTGAATGTTACACGTGTGTAAAGTGATCACTTAAACCAGCCTATGACGGTCGTAAGCCCCGTAAATGCCCAGACTTCCATATTCTTCTTCATCTTTGATGAGATGTCAAAAAATAACTTAAATTTCACTCGGTAAAGTATATATACCAGTATTTATATATTAAATATTAAAATCAAACACTGATTTTTAAGAGTCTACGAAATTATATTTTATTATTAACCCGTAAGCTGCGCATCGCATCTATTATCGTTTTTCAACTTTACGTACTTATATCAACACCTATGGATATTTTTTTCTATTAGATATCCAATCCATTTCGATGCACTACAGCGAGGATTCCTGCGGGTTTCCCTCAACTCAACACATACTCGAATCTATACATCCCTTATAATATATCAAAGGAGTCGAAGCACATCGTCAACTAAATGCACAACTATCCTAAGTGCATATGATGAAATTTTGCAGAGGGAAGGGGGGGGGGGCTATTAAACTATCCAAAGTGAATTCTCTATACCACGTCTTCAATATTTTCTAATGAATATTTAATAATAATAATAAAACCCTTATCCGCACCCCAATGGTGCATAGGGCACTGCTTCATATGAACACAGTGTTGTCTTGATCGTTTACACATGAAGGAAAGGTGATCAGCCCTCCGCTTCAGGTACCAGTCCAGGGTAATATTGAATAAATATTATAGTGAAAAAATCACTTATATTTATTTGACCCCCCCTGGGAATCGAACCCGGGACCTCCAGAACGCTAGCCGAACGTGCTGACCATTACACTACAGAGGCGGACAATAATAATGAATATTTAGATTACTATTATTATTTATGGATCTAGTATTAACTTTGTGGAATCACATGATGATTGGAATATAAAAATAAAACTAGTACTTTTTTTACCTGTGACAGGAAGAATCATTTTTTAATTTTTAAAAAAAGTGTTTTTACTGAAGTGGCAGCGCTATCTGTTGAACGTAGCGAGAGCATACGCGATAATAAAAATTGCTCAAGGCAGACGACTTGCTTCTTGAAAACTTCTGTCACTTTCAGCATTCTCAGTGTTTTCGATTGCACTATTGTTTCATACAAGACTTGTTGATCGTCCAATTTGGTTTGTAAGGTGTCCAATTGGATTTGAAAGACGTCCGATTTGATTTTCAAAGGTCCAATTTGATTTTGTTAAACGTCCAATTCGATTTGCAAAACTTCTAATTTTATTTTAAAAACGTTCAATTTAAATAGTTAAACGTCCAATTTGATATGTTAAACGTCCGATTTGATTTGACAAACGTTCAATTTGATTTCTTAAATGTCTAATTTGATTTTCCAAACGTCTAATTTGATTTCACAAACGTGCAATTTGATTGTTAAACGTTTAATTTGATCTGACAATCGTCCAATTTGATTGTTAAACGTCTTATTTTATCTGACAATCATCCAATTTGATTTGTTAAACGTCCAATTTGATTTGTTACATGTCTAATTTGATTTGACAAACATCTAATTTCATTTGTTAAACGTATAATTTGACGAGTAAAACGCCCAATTTGACTTCGCGCTCGTCTTATTTGATTTGTGTATCTCTTAATTTGATTACTTAAACGTCCAATTTGCCTTGCCGCGCGTTTTATTTGATTTTTCAATCGCCCTATTTTTTTTTTAACCGTCCAATTTGATTTGAAAAACGTCCCATTCGAAGTGAAAAAAAAAAACAATTATATCCACCCTTACCATCACATCTAGCGAACCCTTAGTTCAAGATCGCGAGGGAGCATCGCGTCGCGCGTTGTGCAAGGCGAAATAAGTGAAAAGTTTCTAAAAACACAGTTTGCCAACCGCTCCCCCCCTCTCTTTTGCCCTCCACCCCCCTCCCCCTTCCCAGACACCCTAGAGGGGTAGCATTACCCACCCCGAGCAGTGCGGTAGGGATGGGAACAAAGGTTGTTTTTTTTATCAAACGGAAAAAACAATATTATCTTGTTTCATGAGCAGACGAATTCCAGGAAAATATGGCGAAAGTATTGATTGGTAATATCGTAATGATATGACTATAAAAAACGTATTATAATCCAGGATTCGGACCTTATATACAAATGAAAGAGTCTCTGCGCAATAAAAAGCTTCTTTTCAGCTTACATATATTTCAATTCATCAAACACATATTTGAAGAAAAAAATTAATTACCTACTTAAAATTTTACCTGGATTTAAAGATAATTATGTGGCGACTTACCGCATATGGGCCTCAAGGCCCAGTAATTCGTTAAGTCGCGACTTAATTTTCTCGAAATCCAGGTTCATTTTACGTAACTGCTTTTTTTTATTAAAAAAACCTCTTTCGCATTGAATAAATAAGTTTTTTTGTCGAAATAATTATATGGTTTTGAGAAGAAAACAGTCATTGAAAGGTAAGAAGTTAAATAAAAATTATAAAAATATTTTTTTTATATATTCTAAAAAAATAACAAAAAAACCTCCATTGTACCTTAATTTCTTTTAAAAAATCCGGCGTGACCAGACAAGTGACTCTCCGGTGGTCTCCGGTGTAATGAATGCGACTTTTTTTTAATTAAAGAGAAATATTTGGATTTTTTATTATTTACACAAATATTTCAATTTCATACTATTTCCGTGAGCCTAAGCGGCTCATTATTAGAAATAGGTATTAAATTTTGGTAGAGTGGGTTCGAACCGAGAAACTCTGACTTAACCCTTACTGGTCCAATGTCGAATCTCATTCGACATAGATTTTTTCTCTTAGGTCCCATGTCGGATGTTATTCGACACTTTTTTCATCATTAGTATTATTTATTAAAATTCTAAGCTAACATTTTTGTCACTCGTATCTATTACAACAGTATGTGGAGCAGAGGACAAAAGATTTTTTCCAATTGGAATGTAACTGTCTACCTAGATTTTTTTTTTTAATTTTGGAAAGGGTTAAGAGTCCGCGACAATAACCACGGGACCACACTCCGACACAACTTAACGAATGCTGGGCCTCAAGTAAAACATTTTTTTATATGATTTTATAATTGATGTTATTACATCCCTATTCCAGAAAATCCAGTTTTAATAAGACATATATTTTTTTTTAAATTCAGGATTCTGCGGGAAGGTAAGACTGACACATCTGGGCGGGGGCGTTGGGTGCGGTGGAGAGGAGAGAAGGGGGGTGGAGGGTGCGGGTGTCATCAGCATGGAACTTGCGCCAAACAGTAACTTAGCAACGTACCCACTCAAGTAGCCGAGAGTCTTGAGATGGAGATTCCCAAACTTTTCCGAGTGCTGCCCTTTTTTGATCGGCACAATTTGGTTACGGTGAAGTTTGTCAGCCCTATCGTGAGCCCATAAAACTGTGAGTCAGGTAGCGTGTGGTCCACATTTGGGGCGCATTGATTAGTTCAAATTAACAATATAAGGATTTAAGGGACGCAGTAAGGGACATTTTTTTGTAGTACGTTTTTTTTTGCATTTTTGGACTAAGTAGATTCTACATAGTGCAAAAATGTAAAAAAAACGTACTACAAAAAAATATTCATACTGTTTTTTTTTAAGTTTGGACAGACGAGATGCCTGAATGTATGAAGAATGAAAAGTGTTTGAATGAATTTAAAAGATTATGTTTATTATAGAAGATGTAAATATATTATATATGATGGACTTCCACGTATCGCCCTTCAAGGAATCCCTGAAGGACGCAGACCCCCAGACAGATCTCCAAAAAGGTGGAAAGACAGCTGGGAGTCAACATTCCAAGAACTACAAGCGGAGGCACAAACAGATCCTTAAGATCTAGAAAAAGAAGAAGAAGAAGTAAATATATGTAATGTTAAATTAAGTGAAAATATTAGTTTGTATTATATGTTATATAAGTTAGCTATGAAGAAATAAAAAAAATGTAAATATATATTTAATGATAATAATAATAATAACAATAATATATTTTGATAATTTACATAGCGCCATTTTCGTAAAATACAACCTGAAAAGGCGCTTATTTAGGGTTTTTAATGTTAAGTTATTTAAAATGTTAAATTGAATCTAAAAATTTAGTTTTAAAATTAAAAATCGTATAAATAAAAATCACTCTTCCACACTACTCAACCAGCCTATGACAGGTCACAAGCACTGTAAATATCCAGACATCCATATTCATCTTTATTTCTGTAGAGATGTCAATTTAAAAATAACTCCTAAGTAGAGAACCACACATTTGATATTTGGACACAATAAAAATGCTGTGAAAAATATTTATCATTCCTTTTTGTCAATCATCCGCACCCAATGGTGAGAAGGGTGTGCCTGCAGCGTTATCTTAGTCGTAAATATGTCCAGTGATCAAAGTGACTTGTGCAATAATCTAAATAACATTCGTTTATTGGTTGCTGTCGACCCAACCGCAGGTCAAATTACTAGTCGACCCACAGTTTGAAAACCCCTGCTCTAAGCTGTGTATACACACGGATACTTCCAGGATAATAGAACCTATATATTATACAAGTTTACTGAAGCAACATCGGGCTGGATACATGCCTTCAGTACAGCGTCACTCTACACCGAAAACCTCCTAAGGTTCTTTCCATCACGATACGGGAAGAAAATCAATCAATACATCTTCTTGTAAAATAAAACCGTATCTAGTTTTTAAAAAAATATTTGGAAATTTTACATAATACATTAACATTAATGAGTAACAAAAAAAATGTATTTGTAATATTCCATTTACAAAATTTCACATATCGCTCACTCCTTTCAACAACGTCATATCTCAAAAATCGTCAATTTTCAGTTGTGCGTGTTTTCGGAATTCCCAGAAAATGTACTATATCCCAGCAAAAGCGGTATATTTTTAACTTAATATTTACCCGCTACAGGGCAGAAAGTGTTGTTTTTGCATTTTGAAGAAAATGTATTTTTTAATTATTTTTTTAAATATACTAAATATTTTTCAAACGGAGAAAAAACATTCAGGTTTCATCTAAAAATATCTGTTGTACAGTAAAAAAAAATCAATAAATGGCTTGATATTTATTAATACATTGTATTATATTTTTAAACTTTTAAAACGATCTCCTGAAAAATCAAGTTTTTTTTATATATGACGTTGAAAGAAGTGAGCGATGTATAATTATGAACATGCGAAAATTGTTTGCAAAGACAGATCGGTGTTGCGTTCTATTCTCTATGCCATAAGGTAATTTAAAAAATACCTCATCCGGATGAAATTGGTGAAATAACATAATATGACCGCTGTAGTGACTATATCCGATGGTGCAGAGTGCCCATTAGTGCACGGGAGCACTAATCAACAAGTCACAGCGGTAATTAGATCGCGAGGTGGCTCCCCAACCCCTGGGAGGGGATAGGGGGGATATGACGTCACCTGCCAGATGGCGGAAGCCCCCTTTTAGGAAATAGTGATATTTACCAAGTAAAACTTGTATTTTATGTACTAACTGTTAAATCAAACGCGGATTTTTAGAGTCTACTAAGTTGTATTTTATTGTTAAAAAAACACATAAAAATTAATATTGTCACAATTGTTTCGCCTAGTTATGACTTGGTTAGTTACCTAGTTAGACATTCGTTTGAAAATTCCAAAAATGGCGAAAAAAAAAATGGTGACAATATTAATTTTTATGTGTAATATAAAATACAACTTAGTAGAATTAAAAAAATCAAATTTGATTTAACAATTAATATAAATAATATAAATAAAAACCCTTATCCGCACCAAATGGTGCATAGGGCACTGCTTCATATAAACGCAGTGTTATCTTGATCGTTTACGCATGAAGGAAAGGTGATCAGCCCTCCGCTTCAGGTACCAGTCCAGGGTAATATTAAATAAATATTACAGTGAAAAAATCACTTATATTTATTTTACCCCCCCTGGGAATCGAACCCAGGACCTCCAGAACGGTAGGCGAGCGTGCTGACCATTACACTACGGAGGCGGACAACAATTAATACATCAATTAAAATGGAGTTCTACAAATTAAACGCTAAATCAATAAATAAAACTTGTATTATTTATTGATTCGGCATTAACTTTGTGTTTTATGGCGTGATTATGTTTTACTTTTCACCTGTATGTGAAAACATCCGTTAGTTTTCGAAACTAGTCGTGTGTAATGAAATAAATCTCATTGAGTGGTCTCACAAGTTTTAAATTATTTAAAAAAAAAGTAAAACTTGAATTTAAAACGGATGGATATTAACGCGCTTAGAGTGTCAGAAATGAAGACTCTAAGAAGCATATCAGGCAAAAGAGTCTTCGAGATAAAATAAGAAACGCCAGGATCAGGGAAATATGCGAGATCGAAGATGTCGTTAGGTGGGGAAGGCAACGAAGGAGACAATGGTATGCACATGTGAGGAGAATGGAACCATACAGACTCCCCCACATCGCACTGTACAGCCAACCCCATCAAAGGAGATGGATTGTCAGCTGGGAATCGACATCGTAGGAGACTAATCCCTCTTATAAAACAGACCACAAGGCCTACAACAAAATGAAGAAGAAGAGAAGAAGATATTAACCACATAGTGACTGCCGAATCAATTAATGAAATAAGATAAGACCAATTCGCACAAGGTTTGAGATTAAGTCGACTCGAGGACATTTCATTGTCTAACAACGCCTGTTTGAACGGGGACAGTTTCAGATGTCGCACGACAGACGACACTTCGACAGTCCGATCCTCTTGCAAAAAATAAAATTATTATGTAGTGTAGGTCGCCGCGCGCAGGGGATGAGCAGAGATTCTTACAAGTAGGTACTAATCAATATCTTGCCAGTATGTCGCTGACTCCTTTCAACAACGTCATTTATAAAATTAAAAAAAAACTTTTCTAAACCGAGGTAATATTTGGCGTAGTTGAATTTGTTTCTTGAAACACCGTTTTTGTGTTCAACCCTACATAACTTAACTATATTTGTAGAAATAATGCCATTTGTGGATCGTACAATACATATTGACATATCGCTCACTCTTTCAACGACGTCATAAATCTAAAAACTCGATTTTTCAGGAGATCGTTTTTAAAGTTCAAAAATATAATAAAATGTATTAAAAATAAATATCAAGCCACTTATTGAACTTTTTACTGTGCAACAGATCTTTTTAGGTAAAACCTGAGTGTTTTTTCTGCGTTTAAAAAACGGGTACGTCTCAAAACCGGTACACATAAAAAACTCGGTAATAAAAACTACTTTAAAAAAACTAACCATCACGCCGCTTCCCCGCAGGGGTAGGAAGAGAGAATAGAACGCTACACCACTCTGTCTGTGCAAATATTCATCGCCTCTTCCACGTTCATGCATCTCCTCATACACACCCGCCGATTGTTTCGACTCCTAACCTGACCGCTTTCAAGTGTTTGGCATACCTGATCGTGCCAAGTTTTTCTCGGTCTTCCTCTGTGGACTAATATTATCAACATTTTTGTAAATAATAAAATAAATGTTATATTCATATCGTGGTGTGTCAAGTGTACGGGCACTCAATCCACTCTGCCTACCCCTTCAGAGAGCCGGCGTGGCGGTCGAGGTAGTGATGTATATAGCACTAGTCACGGGAAGACGCAGCACTCGAACACGACGTATAGTTCAGAGCGGGGTGGATATTTATACGAGGTTCAACTTCCGCAGCCATTTCCCCGACCGGAAGCGGGAAAAACACGCGAGCAATTTTCCAATTCCACCCCCCCCCCTCCCCCCCCTGCACTGGATACTCTGCCACGCTGTCGGCGCGCGAGTAGATACGTACCGCGCCATATGCCCGACACGACCTGCCGGCAGTGTCGTATCTGCGAATGCGCAGAAACTAGGCATAGGTAATACTGAGACATTAGCGCCACCTACAAGTGAAAATAGGGTATTATCACTCTTCTTCTTTCTCTTCTTTTTAATGGCTTTTCACACATCTTGGTACTATCACTCGGGAGGAATATCGAATTTAACATACTCAACCTATAAAGTATTGTGTAAGAGTCGTTATGTGTTTATAACACCCGATATAGTCAATATTTTAATACATCATTTTCTATTGGAAAATTCGCCTTCGTAAAAACTCTGCTTTCGTAAGTTGGTAACGAATGACGTCACAGAAACGAATCCACACTACTACTATTGAAGCTTTATAAAGCAGATACATAAAGGGATACGCCCCATAACACACCCGATGACGTAAAATTTTATGACGTATAGCGGCGTCCGTTTTTCGTTTCATTCAAATGTCTCAAGTTTAAACATTAGTATCTCCCTTACTTCTCTACTATTTCAATAAGAATGTTACCGACAGTCTTGTGATTTTTCATATTAATTTATACGCCACTAATAACACATCATGAAAATGATCCATTATAATCCTTGTGCCGATTTGACACACAAAAAAAATCAACTTTTATTTCTTTTACTAACATGAAAATTTTGATTTCATCTCTACAATACATTTTTTTTTCTAAAATCCGAAAATATTTCATGAAATTTTTAATTTTTTTTTTACCCACATGTATAAAAAATGCATCGCAATTTTAAAATAGATTCATATAATGACCTCAACAACGTAACGGTTAAGCAGGGGCTTTCCGTTACGTTGTTGAGGTATTTCCATTTGTATAGGAGATATCCAGATATCGCTCACTCCTTTCAACAAAGTCATTTATCAAAAATCGTCAATTTTCAGCTGTGCATGTTTTCAGAATGTCCAGAAAATGTACTATATCCCAGCAAAAGAGGCATTTTTTAACTCAATATTTACCCGCTACAGGGTGGAAAGTGTTGTTTTTGCATTTTGAAGAAAATGTATTGTTTAATTATTTTTTATAATATACTAAATATTTTTCAAATGAAGAAAAAAACCTTCAAGTTTTACGTAAAAAGATCTGTTGCACAGTAAGAAGTTCAATAAGTGGCTTGATATTTATTTTTAATACGTTGTATTATATTTTAAAACTTTAAAAACGATCTCCTGAAAAATCAAGTTTTTTATTTATTTATGACGTTGTTGAAAGGAGTGACAGCCATGTGAACACAAGTATTTGGACACACTCAAAATGTTACAAGAATATTATATTAAAAATTTGGCATCAATATGATAAAATAAACAAAAAAGTGTCATTTTCCAGATGCGACGCATGGCGCTACGCGCGGCACGCCGTTCCACGTTGCGCCATCCTGCGCTATGCTATCCTTTGACGTGCCGCGGTGTGGGTGAGGGGAGGGGGGAGGGGGGGTCGATGGTGCTCCACAAGTTCCAGCGGCACGTCCCGCCGCCCCCTCCCCTCCCCTCCCCCACAAGAGGGTGCGCGCGCAGCGCCCCCCGACAGGGGCGGCGCGCTCCAACAAGTTAATTGAGCAACAATAATAATAAAAAAAAAAATACATGGAAATTTGCAAGTCATTTTATCGGGTGATAAAATGATGAATGAAATAATGAACCTGACAATATTTTGTGAGTGTGTTCAAATTTTTTAAGTTCATAAATCTGGGTCTTGTCCAGTAAGTTGGAGTCCAGGTTATTTATACTGATATAACGTATTATTTATTGATTCGGCATTAACTTTGTGGAATGACATATTGATTTTTTTTTCATTAAAAACTTGAATTTACCACTTAATGAGTTTTATTTATATTTATATACGTCTAGTTTCGAAAACTTACATTTCTTCTGGTAAAAATTTAAACTAACGAACAAAAAATATATTTTTGTGAACAAGTATTTAGACACTCTCAAAATGTTGTGCACATTTTTACATGATGCTATTTTCGCATTGATATTGTGACATATTTTTTTTACATATTTTTTATTATGTGTTAAGTCCGCCCCTGCGTCGGCAGTGGCAGGTCCGGATTAGGGGTCGCGCCCCCGCCCCGCCCGCCCTAACGGCCGCCCTAAGTGCGGAGGCCTGAATAAGCCACGGCTATACGTTATACGGCCCTACTATATTACTGCGGGTACCTACCGCGAGTACCTACCGCGCGCCGCGACCAGGGCGAGCCAAACCCGCTTCATACAATATTGGAAGAAACTCAATATATAATTCAAAACAGACTAGCAGTCGGGTCATCCGACATCGGATCCGTGATAGTTCATAAGGAACTCTCACGAGGGGTGGTATCATACATCGCTCACTCCTTTCAAGAACGTCATATATCAAAAATCGTCAATTTTCAGTTGTGCATGTTTTCGGAATGCCCAGAAAATGTACTCTATCCTAGCAAGAGGTATATTTTAAACTTAATATTTACCCGCTACAGGGCAGAAAGTGTTGTTTTTGCATTTTGAAGAAAAGGTTTTGTTTAATTATTTTTTTAACTAAATATTTTTCAATATACTGAATTTTTAAATGATTTTTGAATGATTTTTTAAATATACTGAATATTTTTCAAATGGAGAAAAAACGTTCAGGTTTTACCTAAAAAGATCTGTTGCACAGTAACAAGTTCAATAAGTGTCTTGATATTTATTTTTAATACACTGTATTATATTTTTAAACTTTAAAAACATTCTCCTGAAAAATCAAGTTTTTTTTTATTTATGACGTTCTTGAAAGGAGTGAGCGACATGATAAAAATAGTAAAGGACATTGGTACCATAAACCAAGCTAGGACACAAACTGCCGAACCCTCTTCTAGTGGAACGAAAGGCCTGTTGACGACAGTCCGGCTTCTACTGAGGAGTTTTACGTCGTTTCCTTCCAGCAATGAGCAAATGCTAACAAGTTCCTGATTGGCCCACACTAGACATTATTTTTTTTAGTTAGAAGAAACAAAAATCCACTTAATGATCTATAAACTCTGTACATAATAAGCAAGGTAAATAATAAATACAATTCCCATCTAAAAATCCTGTCCTGTTATTTACCCTGCTTATTATGTACAAGGTTTATCGATCATTATGTGGATTTCTGTTTCTTATAACCTAAAAAAAATGTTTTATTTTAATCTGTGTTGGGAACGGGAGGGATAATCTAGTGTGGGCCAATCAGGAACTTGTCCGCATTTGTTCATAGCTGGGAGGAAACCACGTTGCACTCCTCAGGAGAAGCCGGACAATTGACTGTCGTCAGCAGACCTTGCGTTCCACTAGAAGAGGGTTCGGCATTTTGCGTCCTAGCTTGGTTAATGGTAGCAATGTCCTTCCCTATTTTTAACATGTATGATACCACCTCCGTGGTGTAATGGTCGGCGTGTTTAGCTACCGTGCCGGAGGTCCCGGGTTCGATTCCCAGGGGGGGTGAAAATAAATATTAGTGATTGTACACCGTAATATTTATTTAATATTACCCTGGACTGGTTCCTGAAGCGCGAGAGTGATCACCTTGCCTTCATGTAAGTAATGATCAAGATAACACTGCGTCAATTCGATGCAGTGCCCTACGCACCATTGGGTACGGATAAGGGTTGTTAATTAATTAAATGATACCACCTCTCGTGATAGTTCCTTATGAACTATCATTCTAATGAAAATGTCGTAATCCCAGACATTAGACTAGTTTCTATAAGGTTTCCACAGCCCTGCCGAGTGGCGCTGCGGGGGCAGTAGGGTGAGGAAGGGAGGGAGGGGAGAGGGGCACTCCAAGAGACCGCCGACAAGTGCTCTCGCCTCGGGCGCGCGACGCCGACGCACCGCGCCACCGGAATCCCGACGCCGAGACACCTCCGATTGACGTCAGAGTGATAACTTGTTGGTCGCATTGTTAGATCGGACTCCACAACACATCGTTTGGTCTCTACACTACAATGTACGCAGAGATATATAGGGTGCCAGCTCGCTAATCCGAACGTGAATCTATCAATGGGTCGTTCGGATTAGGGATTCGTTCGGATTAGAGGGTCGTTCGGATTAGGGATCGTTCGGATTAGGAGTCGTTCGGATTAGGGGGTCGTTCGGATTAGGGAGTCGTTCGGATTAGGAGATTGTTTGAATTAGGGAGTCGTTCGTAGTGGGGAATCGTTCAGATTACTCATTATTTGTGTTTTTAACAGAATTTTATCTAACCTCCTACCAGTATGATGACGTCGGTATATCGAAGCCCGGTCACCGGTCAAATAATGTAAAAGCGGAAAAAACTACATAAGTATTTGATATTTTATTATATAAAATACGGTTCCACCAAGAAATTCAATTTAGATATTTAAATTTCAGACTCGACTTACAAGTCAAGAGTCTTAAACCATATTAATGCAAAAATTTTGATGTTCATGCCATTAAAAAAAGGTACGGTGTTTGAAAATGATGCGGAATGCATCGAAACACGTGTTAAAATAGATTTTAAGAAATAATGGTATTTACTAAGACTTTAAAAAAATATATATTTGTGTTTTTTTATTATACAAAAATACTGTAATTTCATACTATTTCTGTAAGCTAAGCGAATCATTATTAGAAATAGGTATCAAATTATAGTGAGAGTGAATTCGACCCGAGAAACTCTGACTCAAGAGTGCGCAACAGTAACCACGGGACCACAACCCGACACAATTTTTTAAAAAGGTTTATCCAGAAACATATTCTTCAATAAATAACACATTAAAAAGAAATATCCTTACTCGGGTGTCCGTAGTAAGGACTCCCCAGATGCAGCAGCGGGTTGGGCGCCCTGTAATCCATCTTCACCCGGCTTCACCACACTTCACCACACCGCACCGCACCGCACCACACCGCACCACACCGCACCGCACCACACCACACCGCACCGCACCGTACCACACTTCACGACGCGGCGCGACGCGACGACACACCGCGCACGGCGCACTTCACTCCGTCGCGGGTGGCCGAAGCCCCCTCTACTTCCATCGTTATTTTACGAATAGCAAAAAAAGAAATATTTTACGTGATGTTTTATTCACTGTCTTTTGTCTTATGTTATTGTTCACGTATTATACCATTGTTTGCTGTGGACAAAATTAATATTTTATTTTATTTTATACACGTATTGTCCGCCTCCGTAGTGTAATGGTCAGTACGCTCGGCTACCGTTCTGGAGGTCCCGGGTTTCATTCCAGGGGGAGTCAAATAAATATAAGTGATTTTTTCACTGTAATATTTATTCAATATTACCCTGGACTGGTATCTGAAGCGGAGGGCTGACCACCTTTCCTTCACGTGTTAACGATCAAGATAACACTGCGTTTATATGAAGCAGTGCCCTATGCACCATTGGGGTGCGGATAATGGTTTTATTTATTAGTATTATTATACACATATTATGTCATACGGTGCCCTATGCACCATTGGGTGCGGATAAGGGTTTGAAGAAGAGGAAGAAAATAATGAACCTTTACTTTGACATTTAAATTAACATAATTCAGCTCATAATTCAATCGATACTGAACGATAAAATTATCTTAAAACCGTAACACATTTTTTTTACTTGACAGGCCTGTCGAGTGTAAATTGATTAGATGTGCCAACATTATAAAAACACTTCCTTATGTTAGTGATTTATTTGCTTAGCAGTGTGTACTCAAGCACAGAGCAGTAAAAACAGACGTCGTCCCGAGCGCAGGCCGGGGAGGGGAGAGCGGATGGACGATAGAGGGAAGAGGAGAGGGAGGCGGCACACTCCGACAACGATTCCGCCTTGCAACAATATTATCGGAACGACTGCTATTTTTATTTGTAGAGACTGTTGACTTAAGGGCGTCCCAAAACACGGGACGACGTCACGATCGAAAAATAACATGAGTCTCCGCTCAATAAAAGCTTTCCTCATCCCACCACAGATGACTATATTGAACTCGCGATGTGTCACGAGTTTGATCAATATATCTACAAGTTTCAAGATTTTGAGTAGTGTGGTTGTCGATCATGGGTAGTGCTGGTGAATGTTACGCGTGTGTAAAGTGATCACTTAAACCAAACTATGACGGTGGTAAACCAGAAAATAATGTAGAAAAATAACAAGCTGTTTTACCGAACATGGTAAATATCACAATACCGATATCCATATCATAAATTAAAATTTAAAATTTTTAAGAAAAAACATTAAAAATTAGGCATAATTGATTATGCCTATAAAATGTATATGTTCGTTTGTTGAAAAAATTAAAACTCGTAAAGTTATTCGCCGATTGCTTTGAAATTTTGACACAACAATACATTCGAATACGCGCGTGTATTTCTTTTCCATTTTATCAAACTGATCCACATCAAAGCGTAGTGGGGTACTGCTAGCTAGTAGTTGATAAAAATAAGTATATTTATTAAGCTGTTTTTGAAAAGTATTTCTAATTAAATTACATTAAATTGAATAATTATATACACACACACATATCGCTCACTCCTTTCGAGAACGTCATAAATCAAAAAACTTGATTTTTCAGGAGAACGTTTTTAAAGTTAAAAAATATAATACAATGTATTAAAAATAAATATCAAGCCACTTATTAACCTTTTTCTGTGCAACAGATCTTTTAGCGATATATATATATATAGATATATATATATATATAGATATATATATATATATATATATATATATATATATATATATATATATATATATATATATATATATATATATATATATATATATATATATATATATATATATATATATATATATATATATATATATATATATATATATATATATATATATATATATATATATATATATATATATATATATATATATATATATATATATATATATATATATATATATATATATATATATATATATATATATATATATATATATATATATATATATATATATATATATATATATATATATATATATATATATATATATATATATATATATATATATATATATATATATATATATATATATATATATATATATATATATATATATATATATATATATATATATATATATATATATATATATATATATATATATATATATATATATATATATATATATATATATATATATATATATATATATATATATATATATATATATATATATATATATATATATATATATATATATATATATATATATATATATATATATATATATATATATATATATATATATATATATATATATATATATATATATATATATATATATATATTTAAATTAATTTAACCGAAATTAGAAACCGAAAGCATTTCAATATATATATATATATATATATATATATATATATATATATATATATATATATATATATATATATATATATATATATATATATATATATATATATATATATATATATATATATATATATATATATATATATATATATATATATATATATATATATATATATATATATATATATATATATATATATATATATATATATATATATATATATATATATATATATATATATATATATATATATATATATATATATATATATATATATATATATATATATATATATATATATATATATATATATATATATATATATATATATATATATATATATATATATATATATATATATATATATTTAAATTAATTTAACCGAAATTAGAAACCGAAAGCATTTCAATATATTTGTAAAAATGAATACAAGTAGGATTATTTAAAAAATCTAGTATGTAATGTGTTTCCTATGTTTCCAATTTCATCGTGTAAATAAGCAAATTTGGATACCATGGACTCTTTAGTGTCGCAAGCGTTATAAATATGGATCGATCTGAAGCCAACACAAACATGTATTAGAATCTAGTGATGAGATTAACATATCATTCGGTTTTATCGGTGCCGGGTAAGTGATGCGTCGACTAGCTGCGAGAGTACTCTGCCGAATATCGAACGTACAAAATGTGGCCTTATATCGAACATAAAAAAAATGTGACCTTATATCGAACATAAAAAATTGTGACCTTATATCGAACATAAAAAAATGTGACCTTATATCGAACATAAAAAAATGTGACCTTATATCGAACATAAAAAAAATGTGACCTTATATCGAACATAAAAAAATGTGGTCTTACATTGGACGCAAAAAATTGTGACCATATCTATATCGAACATATAAAATTGTGACTTTATATTGAATATAAAAAATGGTGCCCTTATATCGCATATAACGGGCCATTGGTTGATATTTTTAGTACCTACATCAATAAATATCTTTAGGTCAAAATTTATGGAGATTTTAAGAGAACTTTTTGGATTTCTTGATATGAATTTTATGGTGATTATTAGCTTCCCTATTTTGAAATAATTTTTTCAACTTTTTTTTTCACCAAGTTTTGTTTTTTTTATTACTTATACGTATCTTTCTTTTTTCATTATTTTTATTTTTTAAAATTATATATCATTTATTTTTATTTTCTATGTTATATTCTTATATATTTTTAAAAGTCAGTAAAGCCGTAAATAAATAGATACATAACTAACAAATTGTGACCTTATATTGAACATAAGTAAAATTGTGACCTCATATCGAACATTAATATTGGACCGTGGAACGCATGGCGCTATCGAGCGCACAATAAAGAATCAATAAAACAGCTGTGAGGTTATTTTAACTTTTCAAGAACCAACAGTTGTACTTTGTTGCCACTATTATATTATTCTCCAAAGTCAATGATGCATAGGGCACTGAATTTAATAGATATAGTATTAATTTAATCATTAATCTCATTTCCTAACTATCCTACCAGCAGACAAACCTCTAAAATATTTTTATTTATTTATTGATTTGGCGTTTAATTTGTAGAATCCCATTTTAATTTATGTATTAATTTTAAATCAAACACAGATTTTTTGAGTCTACTAAGTTGTATTTTATTAACAAAAACACATAAAAAAATTATACTGTGACAATTATTTCGTCTTGTTAGGGCATTATCAAACGAAACATTATCAAACATTCGTTTTATAATGCCCTAATAAGGCGAAACAATTGTCACAATATAATTTTTTATGTGTTTTTGTTAATAAAATACAACTAAGTAGACTCAAAAAATCTGCGTTAGATTTAAAATTAATACTCTAAAATAAAGGCTTTGCGGGTTATTCCTTTTTAAAAAAAAACATGGTTTCGACTGCTTTTACCCGACAATACCAAAGTTTAAAATATATTTTTGGTCAACCTTCAAATTAACCTTGAAAGACTCGGAAAAGGCGGCGCTGATTTCAAGAGGTGTGGGGCAAAATTTGTATACTTTTATCGCCAAGTGTTCGGAATATGGACCGAGGCGCATTTCCGAATAATGGCCACTTCCCCTACTGCGTACACAACCACACAATCTTTGATCAACTAAGTGACCGGCCGCCGAACGAGCATCAAAGTGGAGAGGGTTCGCGAGCGAATTGGAGCCCGTCCAATGATATGTTTAAGTAATAATTATTATTTTTTAATACCCCATAAAATCCAGCACTTGGCGATGTCTGAATGTAGCACTTTTTACTGCTGCAGTATAAGTTTATTGCGCAAAAAAAAACAAATGATTACGACCCGGAACGGCGGCCATGCCGACGATGGAGCCGTTGTAATAACAAATCGCTCACTCCTTTCAAGAACGTCATAAATCAAAAAACTTGATTTTTCAGGAGAACGTTTTTAAAGTTTAAAAATATAATACAATGTATTAAAAATAAATATCAAGCCACTTACTGAACTTTTTACTGTACAACAGATCTTATTAGGCAAAACCTGAAGGTTTTTTCTCCATTTGAAAAATATTTAGTATATTTTAAAAAATAATTAAACAATACCTTTTCTTCAAAATGCAAAAACAACACTTTCTGCCCTGTTGCGGGTAAATATTAAGTTTAAAATATGCCTCTTTTCCTGGGATATAGTACATTTTCTGGGAATTCCGAAAACATGCACAACTGAAAATTGAAGATTTTTTATTTATGACGTTCTTGAAAGGAGTGAGCGAAATAACAAACGGGGCGAAGTTTCGACTCTCGCACCAATAATAACAAGACCATTAAAAAGTGGCTATCAATACTTGCAGAATGAAGAAATTTTAAAATAATAATTTTAAAACTTTTTTGAGATAAGCATTATCGATAAAATTAAGAAAGGTGTGTTGAGATGGTTTGGACATGTGGATCGTACGAGTGAGGAAAGAACGGTTAAAACAAATTTATGAGGCGAACGTAGTTGGAAAAAGAAGCAGAGGACGACCGAGGAAAACTTGGCACAATCAGGTTTGTCAAATACTTGAAAGCGGCCGGGTCAGGAGTCGTAATATTCGTCGGGTATGTACGAGGAGATGCATGTATGTAGAAGAGGCGAAGAATGTTTGCAAAGACAGAGTGGTGTGGCGTTCGATTCTCTCTGCCTACCCCTGCAGAAAAGCGGCGTGATGGTTAGTTAGATAGTTTTTAAAACTTTTATTTTATAGTACTAATATAATTTTTTATCACTCTTCTGAGACGAATGTGCGCCAAAACGATGTACGCTAGATATTCGAATGGTGAAATGAGGAAAGATTGCAAGGCTGAGGGGGCAGAGCGATGTATGATAGATGTTCGAAAGGTGAAATAAGGAAAGAATGCGAGGATGAGATGAGCATTAAATTAATAGCGATAAAATTAAGAAAGGTGTGTTGAGATGGTTTGAACGCGCGGAACGAATGAGTAAGGAAAGAAGGGTAACACAAATTTGAGGCGAATGTAGTTCGGAAAAGGAGCAGAGGAAGACTGAGGAAAACTGAGGATGATCACGTGTGTCAAATGCTATGTGACAAATCTTGATTGACATAAGATATTGCATCCATTGTGACTATTGTATTGTTTTTAGGGATCAACCTTATTCAATTATTTTTAACTATACATATCCTCTACCAAACTAAATATGCTATAAATATTTTTATAATTAAAATTTTTAGCTAGTAAATACCACTATTTCTTCAAATCTACTGTGACATCCGCAGTGTTTCGATGCATTCCGCATCATTTTCAAACAGCGTATGATGCGGAATGCATCGAATGGATATAAACACGTGTCACAGTAGATTTTAAGAAATTTACTAAGTAAATTTTTTAATTAAAAGTGGACAAATTTTACCACTAAGTGACTGCCGAATCAACTAATGAAACGCTATAAATTCTTGTACATATTTAATTAAAAGTGGACAAGTTTTACCACTAAGTGACTGCCGAATCAATTGATGAAACGCTATAAATTCTTGTACATAATAGGCAGAAAATTTTCTAAGGCAACTAATAAATATTAAAAAAAAAAATAGAATTGTTGCGATAGTAAGTTTGGATGGCGCTCGTCCTCAGTTTGAATAAATATACACAAAGGGTTGATGGAAGATCAACGCGATGCATCTTGCTAATAATAAATCCGTAGTCACGAGCCCGGATTATAAATCTTTCCACATCGTGGGACTAAATTCCAAACCAAAGCTAAAATGCGTTTTCGACGAATATATATGGCCGGCATGTATGATGAACTGGGCAGGTCATGTGGCACGTATGACTGAAGATGGACGTAAAATGTACTCGAATGGAGGCCTAGAACTTGACGCAGAAGCGTGGGTAGGCCCCAGACAAGATCGACGGCCCCTCGGCTGTCCAAACTCAAAACACAGTAAGGGACATTTTTTCGTAGCAGTTTTTTTTTGCATTTTTGGACTATGTAGAATCTACTTAGTCCAAAAATGCAAAAAAACGTACTACAAAAAAATGTCCCTTACTGTGTTTTGAGTTTGGACAGCTGCCCTACGTAAAGTACTCTATCTGCAAATCTGTTACTTTACAGCAGAGAGCTTAGAATATTTTTTCAACGCATTATTTTTTTATTATTAACGGGTTTATCTGAAATTCTAAACTAGTATTATTCATTCAAAAACACGATAAAATAATGTATTAAATCATTTTAAAACTTTATGCTTTGTCAAAATTAAGTAGTTAGCGTTTTAGGAGTTCAGTTCATTTTGAAAATTCATAATATATAGCGCTTTATACGCCTGAAAACTCGGCGTAATTTATTATTATTTTTTTGTTTGTTTATATTTATAGATAACGGCCAGTTGATAACATACACCAAATATCTCAAAATTGACAAAAATGTGGTTAGAGCACTTTACGTAGGGCACGTCGAGATGATCCGATGGCATCAGGAAAGTGGCGGACCTGCATTGGAAGAGAGTCGCATCCAACTGTGGAAGTCCAAGGGGGAGGGCTAAGTTCAATACTGGACACAAGAAGAAGGCTGAAGTATGTAACGAGGAGGTGTATGAATGTGTAAGAGGCGAATAATATTTGCAAAGACAGAGTGGTGCGGCGTTATATTCTCTCGAGCTACCCCTGCGTGGAAGCAGCGTAAATATTAGTTAGATAGTTACATTATTTTGACGACGGCAACGCCTTCAGCGCTAAGTACCATCGCGCATAGGTATTTTTAGACACTAGGGTCGATTTAAAAATAATGATAAAAAAAAACACTCGTCTCAGTATTAACGCTAGCTTCATTCGGCATGATTGTAACGTCAGTTATCCCCTATAACAGGGATGGCAAACCTTTTTAGCCCAAGTCTCTTTTTTTTTTTAAATATAATAATAAGTCGCGTGCCATATGTCAATAAAAATGCATCAAATGTTTGTGTAACTTCAGAATTTTAATATAAACAAAGCATTAACAATTTGGAAAAAAAATGATTAAGTACTTATTAATGGCATAATAATAATAATAAAACCCTTATCCGCACCCCAATGGTGCATAGGGCACTGTGTCATATAAACGCAGTGTTATCTTGATCGTTGATACATGAAGGAAAGGTGATCAGCCCTCCGCTACAGGTATCAGTCCATGGTAATTTTGAATAAATATTACAGAGAAAAAATCAATTATATTTATTTTACCCCCCTTGGGAATCGAACCCGGGACCTCCAGAACGGCAGCCGAGCGTGCTGACCATTACACTACGGAGGCGGACAAATTTATTAATGGCAAAATAAAAGAAAGAAATAAAAAATACTTAATTATAAAAATGTAGAACCCTTAAAACTTCGTAATTAATGAGATTTTTGTTGTTGGATGCTAGATGCTATTTTTTTATATCGGGTTCATTGCTGGTAGCTTTAAATAGAATACAAGCAGTAGTACTTTTGTCTGTAAATCAAAACTTTAAAAAAAATGTATAACTTTCAATTTTTTCTGTTCATTGGCGTGCCACCTATGGCACGCGTGCCACAGATTCACCATCTCTGGTCTATAATAAGGTATATTCTCGGTACTCAATAGGCAGCTGTCAGCCGTAAAGTCCGACGCAAAAAGCGGCGGATTAAACGCGGAAGCGACGCAGATGCGGACAGTGCGACAGGACCCTAAACGAGACGATATTGTTATTTTGTCACAGTAATAGCTGGGTAAGTTATAAATAGATATTATAAGTAACTTCTAAAAAAACATTCGTTAAATTAACTAAGAAAACATCAAGTTTCTATACTTGAAAATGCTCAGGTCAGGAGTTGGAATAATCTGCGGGTATGTATGGGGAGATGCGTGAATGTGGAAGAGGCGAAGAATGTTTGCAAACCAGAGTGGTGTGGCGTTCTATTCTCTCTGCCTATCCCTGCGGGGAAGCGGCATAGTGGTTAGTTTCAAGTTAGCGTGAATGTGGAAGAGGCGAGAATTGTTTGCAAAGACAGATTGGTGTGGCGTTCATCACTCAGTGGCGCATAGGGCACTGTATCACATCGACGCAGTGTTATCTTGATCGTTAATTACGTGAAGGTGTTTAAAGCGCAGGACCGATCACATTACACGTTACAGCAGCGGGCGGGGAACTTTTTTGACCATTACCCCAAAATATTTTTGCGTAAGTCCATATTACCCCCTCCCCCCTTTTTAAAAAGTAGACAGTCAATGTATATTTAAAATAAAAACTTATTTATTGAATTAATTTACACGAAAAAGAAAAAAAAGTTTGAAAAGCTACATGAAAATAGTAGGTATGGCAAACAAAATAAAATTCTCAAATTGGATCAAACGAAAATTCAGGTTTTTAGGTTTCCTTTTCAGTTTTTGGAAAAAATTGTGTGTGATACAATCATTTTTGATTAATGTTTTACTTAGTAAATACCACTATTTCTTAAAATCTACTGTGACACGTGTATCGAAAAAAATAGTGGTATTTACTAAGTAAAACATTAATTAAAAATGCATAGGTTTTACCACAAAGTGACTGCCGAATCAATTACTGAAATTATTGATACAATTACTAAAAGTTGGGACTTTTTTGTGTAAGAGCAATTTGAATAGTCTTCAGCATTTAATAGATTTCTAAATTGTTTGAATTTGTAAAAATACTAACACGTTTGTGAAATTTCCGTATTACCCCAAAAAATTATTTTTACCCATTTGGGGTAATTTACACCGGTTCCCCGACCGCTGCGTTATAGAGATAAAAATTGAAAATGTGTTATTGTTATTAAACATGTTATCGTTACTGAACATTGGTTATATAATAATAAAACCCTTATCCGCACCCCAATGGTGCATAGGGCACTGCTTTATATAAACGCAGTGTTATCTTGATCGTTTACACATGAAGGAAAGGTGATCAGCCCCCCGCTTCAGGACCAGTCCAGGGTAATATTGAATAAATATTAGTGAAAAAAATCACTTATATTTATTTGACCCCCCTGGGAATCGAACCCGGGACCTCCGGAACGGTAGCCGAGCGCGATGACCATTACACTACGGAGGCGAACATTGGTTACAACCAAATGAAATAACATATTGAGAGGACTGGCTGAAGTACGTGGCGCGAGATGTCATATTTGCAACGGCAATTTATGAATCAGAGTCAATTGAAATGGTGGCAGGCGGGTCAATTGGGAATTGAACCCGGAGCTCTGGCCGTACGAGTCAAACGGAGCAACAAATAATCAAGTAGATTGGACAATCAAAAAAATATATAAAGCGAAAAGGCGCGAAGCCCTATTTAGACAACAAAAAAATCGTTTTTCAACGTGTAGAAAAGGCGCGAAGCCCTATTTAGACAACAAAAAAATAGTTTTTCAACGTGTAGAAAAGGCGCGAAGCCCTATTTAGACAACAAAAAAATAGTTTTTCAACGTGTAGAAAAGGCGCGAAGCCCTATTTAGACAACAAAAAAATCGTTTTTCAACGTGTAGGTGAAAAAAAAATGTTGACATCTCAACATACACGAATAAAAATATGGAAGGCTTGGTATTTACATGGCTTATGACCTATCATTTAATTTACTTAAAGAAAAAAAAACATGTTTGATATCTCAATTTACAGGACGAAGAATATGGAAGTCTGGGTATTTATATGGCTTACTACCGTCCGCCTTCGTAGTGTAATGGTCAGCATGCTCGCCTACCGTACTTGAGGTCCCGGGTTCGATTCCCAGGGGGGTTTAATAAATATATAAGTGATTTTTTCACTCTAATATTTATTCAATATTACACTGGACTGGTACCTGAAGTGGAGGGCTGATCACCTTTCCTTCATGTGTAATCGATCGAGATAACACTGCGTTTAAATGAAGCAGTGCCCTATGCACCATTGGGGTGCGGTAAGGGTTTTATTATTATTATTATTATTATTATTATTACCTGTCATAGGCTGATTGGAAGTCTGGTCAGTCTGCCCAGACTTCCATATTCTTCTTCATCTTTGATGAGATGTCAAAAAATAATATGAAAAATAACTCCGATAATTGGAGATAATCCAGATTTGTGAACAAGTATTTGGACACACTCAAAATGTTATAAACTTTTAAACTATTCCAGTACCCTTTATTATGACCTAAAATAAGATGCCTACCTATACACAGGCCATGCCTTTGTGGGATCTTTTTTTGTATTAATAAAGTAGAATATTTTTGTACTTGTAATAACATCATATTGTGAAATGCAAGAAAATTTAAAATAAACAAAAAAATGCACAAACGAGGTTTGATAATGATACTGAATGCAGCGAAACGCGTGACGCAATACATTTTTAAGAAATAAAAAGAGAATTTACACCTCAAATGTGCAAAGGCAAATAGCCGCAAGTTAAAAACAATAGTTTTGAGATAAACGAGTTTTAAATTAACTTAAAATGATGCCTTTTGCCAAAACATGTTTCAAATGAATACAATTTTGCGGCTATTTGGATAATGAATACCTCGGTAAAGGAAAGAGATAGAGCAAAATCTGTGATTGTATATGATAGAGGCTGGTTATAAGAATGCTTTGAGCAGTGTTACGCCAAACAGCCGCAACTTGAGTTAAGGCTAGTTGCCTTTACACATTAGACCGAAGAGATGTCAAATAACATATGAGTTTGAAAATAAATCTCATACCCGTTCTACAATATATATGCAACAATAACTTTTCATATTATTCACGATTGGGTCAACATTAAATTAGAATATTTGCCCAAAACTGAAGCACGTATAAACATGAGATAATTTACAACGTCTCAAGATAAAACCACACCAGTGTTATGGTTTTGTGGTTAGCACTTTTGACAGCTATTTGTAACGTCCTGCATTCGAATCTCGACGAAGTCAAAAATTATCATTTTACCATAATATCCCAAAACGTAACGTTTATCGATAAAATTAAGAAAGGTTTGTTAAGATGGTTTGGACACGTGGAACGAACGAATGATGAAAAGGTAAAACAAATTTATGAGGTAAATGTAGTTGCAGAGGAAGACCGACTTATTTTTTTTAAAGTATACAATCAAGATAACACTGCACCTATGCACCATGTACTGCTGGATGCATATAACGCGTTAGCACGAGAGAAACGATATTGAAAAAAAATATATTTAAGAAAATAATATTATTTAATTTTTTTCTTCTTTTACTTCTAACCCTTATCCGCACCCAAATGCGCATATGGCACTGCATCGTGTCGACGCAGTGTCAACAGATGAAGGCAAGGTGATCACTCCTGCGCTTCAGCGACCAGTACAGGGTAACGTTAAATAAATATTAGAGTGTAATATCACTTATATTTATTTTCAATCCCCCCCCCCCTGGGAATCAAACCCGAGACCTCCAGCACGCTAGCCAAACACGCTACCCATTACACCGCAAAGGCGGAAAAATGATTTAAATTGGACGAGAATAAAATATTATTATTATTGTAACCTGAAATAAAATGTATACCCACACACAGGCCATGCCTTTGTGGGATATTTTTTTTGTATTAATATTATATATTATTTTGTACTTGTAATTACAATATATTGTGAAATGCAAAAGAATTTAAATTAAGGGAAAAAATAAGGCACAAATATCTACTCGAAGTTAGAATCACTCACAAATATTTTTATATGTGTATATATTTATATTAGCACAAACAGTTGCACTCGATGCGTTTCGGATCTTAAGCGAAGATCAACCGCCGCGCCGAACACGACCGAACAACACCGGATTTTTATTTTAAATATATAAAAAAAATGTATTTCCGTATAGAAATCGTAAGAGACGGCGGAGCGAACGGAAACACGCGCGCGCCGGCCGACCGCGAGGGGCAAACTGAAAACCGACGCGCGAAAATGACCCTCTCCGCCTGCGCGAGCGAGACGCCGTCATAGGATACGTGCAGGGCAGGCAGGGACGGGAGACGTCACGCCGCGGCGCTCGGGAAAGCCGACGGGCGGCGGAGACGGCCGAGCGCCCGCGGGGAGACGACGGGGTAGACAATATGTCGAGTGCGGGCTGAAATGGATATGTATGGGTTAAACCCCTCAAGTGCGGTTGACTTGAATAACATTATTAATGGAGGTGTGAAAATGACTTTTTATTTTATTTCAACGCTGGAAATGCAAAGCGCCGGCGTACAATAAAAATGGGAATCGTTCAGCTGTATTTTTAATACGTTGAAGGTTTAAATAATATTTATTATTTTTTTACAAAATTGTCACTAATATTAGTATATAACCACTCACCGAACACTACATTTTGTAAAAAAAAAATATAAAAGTAAAAATGACTGACCACAAAGTAAATGCTTTAAATATGAATAATATTTAAAGAGAATAATATTTATTATAACCTAAATACCCACGAGAAAATGATAAATTGATTTTAATTCGATATTTTATTATAACTGATAATAATATAACTAATTCAAACGTAATTTACAAGGAATTTAAAGCAATTGCATATATTTTTTTTTAAATTTAAATTTCACTCGGTAAATACCACATTTCTTAGAATCTATTGTGACACGCATTTGATGCGTTTCGCATAATTTTCACACACTGTCGAAACACGTGTGACAAATATGTAATAGTAGTTACTAATTGAAATTTAAATTAAAAATGAATACATATTATAGTGACAAAAAGTAATGAAATTATATTTTTAATAAGCTCTCAAACGTAAGCATATAAAACTGTTTTACTTTTAATAGGATATATTTTCTTGATATGGGCTACCAAAGCAAACAATATATCAAAAATTAAACACTTGTATAATATCACTTAATGAGTTTTATTTCATTACACACGATAAGTTTCGAAAACTACAGATGTTTTCATCGACAGGTGATTTAAAAAAAACAGTTTTTGTCAAACCGTTTTGTCATTGGCAGATCTGCCCAAAATAAATATACAATTTTTCCCGATCAAAAACGGTATTCACCATATACACCTATCTGGCGTTTACGACGTTTTGCCGGGAGACGGTGGGTATTATTACTTCGTCACTTTTCTCTCGAGGGACTCGTACACTTTAGCTTACATAAGCCATCGCTGTTAATCCTGGTTTTCTCTTCTTTACTTAATGATGTCTCCTCCATTCCCTTCCCCACATGCGGTGATGTCCTTCGCTCTCGGCACCCTTAATGACGTCGTCTTAATCCCGTTAAATTTGTTCCAGTCGAATAATATTGCCCGTATATAATTAAGGAACAAATTATCAATGTGTGATCCACGGACAGAGCATATGACGCGGTGCCCAGTACACCATTAGATTTGGATGCTGTCGAGGTTTAAAAAAGAGACAGAGATAAAGTGAGTAAGAGAGAGGGGGGAGAGGAAGAATGGTATTGATATATTAATATGACTAGTAGGTACTTAAGTCCCCGATATGACGTCAAAAGTCCTCCAAACAAGCGGTGTGTATGTATAAAAATTGGCTAATTTGCCGAGGGCGTTACAGGAAATCGTAAATCAAAAGCGACCCCGGCAATTTAAAAGCGATAGCGCCGAATTAACCTTTGCACTAAGTTCCCGATCATTTTCCTGTTGCTCGCCCTTTGAAGACGGGCGAGCGGGACGGGGCGACGCCGCTCGCGGCGCGTGCGAGCGGGACGCGAGGAGTGAAAAGCCATCCGCGAAAAACACAGCGCGACAGACAATACGCAAAGGGAGACGGAGGACAGTGCGTGAGGGTGGGAGGGAAAGAGAGGAAAGAGAGAGAGGAATGACAACGTATTTGCTAGCCAGGGCGGGACGGCGATAGTGGCGCGGGCGGGCGCGAGAGGGACGGCACGATGGGGAAATGCAAATTACACGGGATATGGGGTGAGACGAATGACAGACGTGATGGAATTAATCGGACCGCTTGCGCCGAGAGGGTTAAACAAATAATTAGCCACCCGCTGGATTATACGGAGGACTGCGCGGAATAACAATGGCAACCGTCACTAAGGGACCACCGCGGTGCGCGACTGCTGCGGCGGCGCTCTATCCTCCAGACGTACAAGCGACAATCTGTCTTTCGTATAATTAACGATCAACTTTGGGTGAGAAAAATAATGTTCATTATTAAAGACATCTATAAGAGATAAAGTAATAGCTATTACGTCTACGACTTGGTTTCTATATATGAACAAAGTAAGATATAAAAAAGGATATCAGCTATCGACTCTAAAAACTGAATTAGGACACTTCTTCACAAGAAATTCTATTTTTGTATTTAATTTTCCCTCCTCCGCCCCGTAGTGTACTGGTCAGCAAGCTCGGCTACCGTACTAGAGGTCCCGGGTTCGATTTCCAAGGGATTTTTCGCTATAATATTTATTCAATATTACCCTGGACTGGCACCTGAAGCGGAGGGCTGATCACCTGTCCTTCACGTGTTAACGATCAATATAACCCTGCGTTTATATGATGCAGTGCCCTATGCACCGTTGGGTGCGGATAAGGGTTTGAATAAGAAGTATTCAATGCTAATCAGTGCACATATTCGACGATTCGCCACCAAACACTCAATCTGGAAAGAAAATATAAACCGAGGAAAAAAAACAGCCACCCAGTGGAGACATCCACAAGTAGCATACGCAATTCAGATTTTTTTTAAACGCCATTTTTATACGCCTGTGTATCGAAATACAATAATAAGCGTGGGACGGAAGAGAGACGGCGATATCGATCGGAAACCAGAGTGAAAAAGAGCGCCTACGTCGGGAAAGTCAAATAAAATCTGTTCGGCGGAGGTATGAAGAAGAAAAAATCGGGCACCGCTGAAAGCGGCGCGCGTGGCACGGAAAGGGTTAGGCGTATTCCACGCCGCGCGAGAGCGAGCGAGACGGCGATAGGTGTACTGATTGAAACGTAACGGAGGGTGCGAGAGGGACGGGGCGTGGACGATAATAACCGGGTACGTATGTGTGCGAGTGAGAGGGGAGGGGGGCAAAAAAATTGAGCGAAGTACGTTGTAGGTTGATTGAAGCGACGGAGGGCGGCGGGGAGGGGGGAGAGGGGAGGGGTGGGTGGTGTAGGGTGGTTCGGAATGGGGAGACTGATAATAAGCGATGCTCCCGACACCCGATTGCGGTTAACAGGGTTCCGGAACACACTGTACTTCAACCGTGGGGGTCGTATAAAAAAAGAAAACTGATATTCAGAACATTTTTCAAATTCTCAAGTGGCGTATGAATCATATCGACGTGCCCTACGTAAAGTGCTCTAACTACATTTTTGTCAATTTTGAGATATTTCTTGTATGTAACTGACCGTTATCTACAAATATAAACAAACAAAAAATATATATTAAATAAATTACGCCTAGTATAAGGCGTATAAGACGCTCGCTATCTATATCGAATTTTCAAAATGAACTGAACTCCTAAAACGCTAACTACTTAATTTTGACAAAGCTTAAAGTTTTGAAACCATTTGATACATTATTTTATCGTGTTTTTGAATGTATAGTACTAGTTTAGAATTTCAGATAAAACCGTTAATTAATAATAAATAATACGTTGAAAAATCTTCTAAGCTCTCTCCTGTAAAGTAACAGATTTGCAGATAGAGTACTTTATGTAGGGGCCGTCGATATCACATATCGCTCATTTGGTGCAACAATGACGTAATTACACTTTTAGAAATATTACACGAGATGTCATTCAGACGTTGTAGCAACAGAAATGGCGACATTTTACTCAATTCTACAACGACACTCGCGCCATCTCTCAGCACAAAATCAATTCTGTCCATGTTTCTCCCGATGTAAATACTATTATACGAAAATGACGCTTTACATTTTTTTAAATTGTCATTGCAAAATGTATGCAAAGGCCACAATTTGCGGGCTAGTAGCGACCCACGGTTGCGGAAGCGCCGGCCGTGTGTACATTATTCACGAGAGAGCGGTCGGGCCGACACGTAATGGCGGGAAAACAAATGAAAACTCCCCCGGCTGCCTGACTGGCGAAACGTTCAAAACCATTTTCCTCCTATACCATTTATTTCCACATATTATTTGAGTTTATTGACATTGTAAGTCGACATTGATATCGTCGTGCGTCCTTCGTTTCGTACAAATTGTCTTTGAATTGGGCTTTGAGCTTTGACCTTTCCCCTTTTCTTGCCACCCGTCACTCTTCCAGGGTATTTTTACATATCGCTCACTCCTTTCAAGAACGTCATAAATCAAAAATCGACAATTTTCAGTTGTGCATGCTGTCGGAATGCCCAGAAAGTGTACTATATCCCAGCAAACGAGGCATATTTTTAACTTAATATTTACCCGCTACAGGGCAGAATGTGTTGTTTTAGCATTTTGAAGAAAAGGTATTGTTTAATTATTTTTTTTAAATAAAGTAAATATTTTTCAAATGGAGAAAAAACCTTCAGGTTTTACTTAAAAAGATCTGTTTCACAGTAAAAAGTTCAATAAGTGGCTTGATATTTATCTTTAATACATTGTATTATATTTTTAAACTTAAAAAAAAAGATCTCCTGAAAAATCAAGTTTTCTGATATAATATATGACGTTGTTGAAGGAATGAGCGATATCTCAAGTGCGTAGGGCGATCCACAATAGTACTTCATGTTACAGAACTCTATGAAGAAAAGAAAAAATAGTAAAATACAACTAACTATTGGCAAGTTTAATTTTTTTTTTTATTCAATGTGTACTTAGTAATTTTTGATAAATACAAACTTTAAAGTACAATTTTTGGTGTTTTTATTTTAAGCCCTCTAATTTCGAGTTTTGTCAAAAGTAAGAAAACAGCTTTTGAACGCCGAAACGCTCTCGCGCTAAGCCCCCATTCCCCAGACAGAGAGGCTGCCTGCGTAGGGAAAACAGACAGGGACGCCGCTCTACATCCGCCCATGATCTGAGCGAGAGGCCGACACGCGGATAGACCTATCACCGGGCGCAGTAAAGCGAGAAGGAGAGAAGAGAGATCTCCAGAGATATTATTGAAGATAGTAGGGAAAACTCCCAGCAGATTGGCACTTTGCAAGAGTGGACACGCGACAGTGCGACACAGGCGGACCTCATCTTTCGCACAATGGGCTTTTGTCGCGATGTTGGATTATTGGCTAATAAATTAATATGAAAAAATCACAAGACTATCGGTGGCATTCTCATTGAAAAGCGACATATTTTTAACTTCATATGGTATTTACCCGCTACAGGGCTGAAAGTGTTGTTTTTGCATTTTGAAGAAAAGGTATTGTTTCATTTTTTTTAATATACTAAATATTTTCAAATGGAGAAAAAACATTCAGGTTTTACCTAAAAAGATCTGTTGTACAGTAAAAAGTTCAAAAAGTGGCTTGATATTTATTTTTAATACATTTTATTATATTTTTAAACTTTAAAAACAATCTCCTGAAAAATCAAGTTTTCTGATATATAATATGACATTGTTGAAAGAAATGAGCGATATCTCAAGTGCGTAGGGCGATCCATAATATTACTTCATATTACAGAACTCAATGAAGAAAATAATAAAAAAATAGTAAAATACAACCAACTATTGGCAAGTTTATTTAGAAAATATGATTTTTATTCAATATGTACTTAGTAATTTTTGATAAATACAAATTTTAAAGTACAATTTTTGATGCTTTTTTTTCATCCCTCTACTTTCGCACACATTTTCATGAACCAATCATGTGCCTCTGAAATCTAGCTACGGCTTATGCATCACCGCTTATAATGACCCTATTCAGGACATCAACTTTTTAAGTTTCAAAGCCTTTGCCTACTCGTGAGTGGATTTACTCTTTATGTTTAAAGTCACTATAATTTCATGCAGTTCATGACGCTCACTCCTTTCAAGAACGTCATAAATCGAAAATCGTCAATTTTCAGTTGAGCATATTTTCGGAATGCCCAGAAAATGTACTATATCCCAGAAAAAGAGGCATATTTTTAACTTAATATTTACCCGCTACATGGCAGAAAGTGTTGTTTTCGCATTTTGAAGAAAAGGTTAAATTATTTTTTTAAATAAATTAAATATTTTTCAAATGGAGAAAAAATCTTCAGGTTTTACCTAAAAAGATCTGTTGCGTAGTAAAAAGTTCAATAAGTGGCTAGATATTTATTTTTAAAACATTGTATTATATTTTTAAACTTTAAAAACGGTCTCCTGAAAAATCAAGTTTTTTGATTTATGACGTTCTTGAAAGGAGTGGGCGATGAGTGAAAATTCTAGGCAAAAACACTCGCGTCATGTGCAAAAGTTTAGGCCCGCCTGTATATCGAATCTCGATCTAATTTGCTCTGCCCTTTCGCCTAAGTACCAGGCGCCGAGGAGGTACGAGGAGATGATCGAAGAATAATTCGCAGAAAAGATTTCGCACGAGCTGCGCGGAGTGAGAGGTCCTTTGTGACGGAAAGAACCCGAGTGGGAAAATGACGGCGAGCGCGTAGGTGTTTGTATAGATAGATGGTGTGGGTGTTTCTAACACAAATGAAGAAGAAGACAAAAAGGAAAGACGAAAATAGAGAATAAATAAGGGTAGATCGCGGTGGGATGGGAATAACCCGTGTGAAATATGAGTTCTGTAAAAAAAAAACAATACTGGAATCGATAAAAATAGCGTAGAAATGTTTGATATTGGTAGGCAATTTCTTTTTGGATTTGACGTTTGATATATTTTTTTTTACAAAAATGTTAGTAAGATTATATAATAATATAAATCCCTTACCGCACCCCAATGGTGCATAGGGCACTGCTTCATATAAACGCAGTGTTATCTTGATCGTTTACACATGAAGGAAAGGTGATCAGCCCTCCGCTTCAGTTACCAGTCCAGGGTAATATTGAATAAATATGACAGTGAAAAAAATCACTTATATTTATCTTACCCCCCTTGGGAATCGAACCCGGGACCTCCAGAACGGTAGCCGAGCGTGCTGACCATAACACTACGGAGGCGGACATAGTAAGATTAGTATGATAAAAATAGCGTAGGAATGTTTAATATTGGTAGGCAATTTCTTTTTGGAATTTTTAGACACGTTCGATTGCGACATAATCGATATATCATTTTTTTACAAAAATGCTAGTAATATTAGTATATAACCATTCACCGAGGTTTTTACGTCTACCGGTTTCGAGACGTACCCGTCTCTTCGTCAGGACAATCACTGCTACAGCGAGCAAACAATACTATACCCATCATGCATGCTAAACGTGCATGTTCGACCTCGGCTCTGAATGCATGTTTTTGCTGCAACCCCTAGTGCATATGTTGGTCTTCGGGTCGACCAAAAATCGCATGTGTTAAACATTTTGCGTAGTTTTAAGTGTGTAAATAATGTAGATTTGTGAACAAGTATTTGGACACACTCAAAACGTTGTAAATAAATTAACCGGTCAAATATAAGCTTAAAAATAATGAAAATGGTATTTTCTAGCGTTTCTCTAGTATGTGAATATAATCCACGATTCGAACCTCACATACAAATGAAAGGGTTTTTTCTGCTTAATAAAAAGCTTCTTTCATCTCATCATAGATGTCTCTAGTGAAATTCTAGTCAATTTAAGCAATATGTTTCGAATTTGAACAATATATACAGAAGTTCCGAGAATTTTAGTAGCGTGGTTGTCATGGGTAGAATTGGTGAGTGTTACACGTGTGTAAAGCGATCACTTAAACCAGCCTATGACGGTCGTAAGCCCCGCAAATGTCCAGACTTTCATCTTCTTCTTCATCTATGCTGAGATGTTAAAAGATAATATGAATAAGATGGCACTTGGCGCACATCTAGCGGTGCTACCCTATTTGAAAATTTGTCGTAATTTTTTCACTCTGATCGAGCTGCTTCCACCCCCCATCCCCCATCCCCCACGTGGGGGGTAGGGGATGGGGGTGGGGTGCCGAACAGGTTGTGTGAATGTTTCATACGCTCGGTTGGCGCCCTCCCCCCCTCTCGACGCGACACGCCACCAGCCACTGCGCAGGAGCGGGCGAATAGAGATAAAGGTCCGACAAAATAATACAGATTTTTTTTTTAAAAGACAAATATTTGTGTTTTTATCATTTACACAAATATTTCAATTTCATACTATTTTTCCATTCAATTTTATTCGACAACAAAAATTTATATATATATACATAACAAACAATATTCAATGCGTATATTTCTGTGAGCCTAAGCGGTTCATTATTACAAATAGTCGTGTGTGGTAGAGTGAGTTCGAACCGAGAAACTTTGGCTTAAGTGTCCGCGGCACTAACCACGTGACCTCAACCCGACACAAATATTAATTTTTATATTAACATTATTTTGTTTTTTGTTAAAGTGAATAAATGAACTTTTTTAAAATTCTTAATAAAAGTCGGAAGATTCAAATGAATCGTGGTACCTTTATTATCATCGCAAAGAGCGTTTTGCTGCAAAAACTGGCAGTGCAAAGTACTATAATCATAATTTTAAAAAAAATACTTAGTAAATAAAAAAAAGGCGTCCGCCTCCGTAGTGTAATGGTCAGCAAGCTCGGCTACCGTTCTGGAGGTCCCGGGTTCGATTCCCAGGGGGGGTCAAATAAATATAAGGGATTTTTTCACTCTAATATTTATTCAATATTATGCTGGACTGGTATCTGAAGTGAAGGGCTGATCACCTTTCCTTCGTGTTAACGATCAAGATAACACTGTGATTATATAATGCAGTGCCCCATGCACCATTGGGGTGCGGATAAGGGTTTGAAAAATAAAAAAAAAACATACGTCGCTCTTTTCTCAGGGTTCGAGAGTTTACAGTCAACAGTGGCATACCTCAGAGGCAGTTCTATGGGTGGTTATGGCGGGTAGGCGATAGGTAGCTAGTGGTGTGCATGGCAACCCGCCCTTCGGGGGTGGGGGCGGTACACGGTACACGGTACACGATCCGCTACCCTTATCCCCGGTGTAACGCCACCGCGCATAATGGAACATACTGCCCGACTACTAATGCTCCACGCCGGGGTGGAGCACTGATCACAAGTACTAACAACTAAAAGTATTTCAAATAACAAAAAAATACTTGTTTATTGTAACTGGACACAGTTGGTAGAATTCCATATTGAATTGTTGGGTAATATATCCAAAATTAAACAAGGTTTGTTGGATTGAATTCTACATTTATTTATGTATATGTTAATCCGCCTCCGTGGTGTAATGGTCAGAGTGTTTAGCTACCGTGCTCTGGAGGTCCCGGGTTCGATTCCCAGGGGGGATGAAAATAAATATTAGTGATTTTACACTAATATTTATTTAATATTACCCTGGACTGGTTCCTGAAGCGCAAGAGTGATCACCTTGCCTTCATGAAAGTAATGATCAAGATAACACTGGGTCAATTCGATGCGGTGCCCTATGCACCATTGGGTGGGGATAAGGGTTAAAAGTAATAATATGTTAATACGTGACGCGTTTCGTCTTCTTAGGACATTATCAAACACTCGAGTGTTTGATAATGTCCTAAGAAGACGAAACGCGTCACGTATCAACATATACATAAATAAATGTAGAATTCAATCCAACAAACTTTGTTTCATTTTGGATATATTACCCAACAACAAAAGATACATCTCAACACAGATGAAGGAAAATATGGAACAACATTTTGAGTGTGTCCAAATACTTGTTCACAAAATCTGGATTATCTCCAATTACAGGAGTTATTTACACGTGTGTAGAGTGATCACTTAAACCAGCCTATGACGGTCGTCATCCCCCGAAAATGCCCAGACTTCCATATTCTTCTTCATCTTTGATGAGATGTCAAAAAATAATATGAAAATATAGAAGTCTGGGTACAGGGCTTACGTCACAGGCAGTGGCGTGCACAGACTTTTTAACCTTTCCGTTACGGTGCTAAAAAACATCCGCTTGCGACGGTGTTATGTATTTTGTACACCATATGAAAATAACGGGAAAAATATGAATTTTTCTGAACGTTTATTGTCTATAGTTGAAGTTAAAATGTAATAATTTTGTGATGTTGGCTCTCGTAAGAATCTGAAAAACGAGAAAAAATACTTCGCAAGTAGCCGCAATAGCTAGCGTAGCGACGCGACCGCCGCGTAGGACAAGCTGCACAATACTAAACACGCTACGACATGCGCGTATACGAAAAAAATATATGGTTTTGAAAAGAAGAGAGTTATTGAAAGGGAAGGATTTTAAAAAATTATAAAAAAAAAATAATTTTTCTATACATATATCGTAGTCATACAGGAGAAAGTGACCAAGTGCATTTTTTTTTTACAAAAACGTGATTATTGGCTATTTGATATCTTACTAGCCTAATATTGCCTGAAAAAAATGAAAAATATATTGACTTGTTGAAAATGACTAACTGCATTGACGTTTATTTTCTTGCCTAGCAAAAGTGACTTAAATGGCCCTCCTGAACATTTTACGTTATGTTAGTTCGTCACTTTTTCCTGTACGACTACGATATATTCTAAAAATCCAATATATATTAATAAATGTGCGCGGATATACGTCTGGCCCCTAGCGCGGTCTCAGCCTCATTGGAGATCTCAGCCTTAATTAGAGCACCTACCAAATTGCTTGAAAATATTTTTCAATAAAAAAATTTGCGATTTCGACAAAAATACATTTTGCTCATTCCTTTCAAGAACGTCATAAATAAAAAACTTGATTTTTCAGGAGAACGTTTTTAAAGTTAAAAAATAAAATACAATGTATTAAAAATAAATATCAAGCCACTCATTTAACTTTTTACTGTGCAACAGATCTTTTCAGGAAAAAAACCCGAAGGTTTTTTCTCCGTTAAAAAAATATTTAGTATATTTAAAAAAAATAATTAAACAACACCTTTTCTTCAAAATGCAAAAACAACACTTTCTGCCCTGTAGCAGGTAAATATAAAGTTAAAAATATGCCTCTTTTGCTGGGATATAGTATATTTTCTGGGCATTCCGAAAACATGCACAACTGAAAATTGACGGTTTTTGATTTATGACGTTCTTGAAAGGAGTGAGCGATTTATTTAAATTGCAAATATCTAATTCCACATGCATATACCACACAACCGATTGGGTTATCAGACCCGCGGATTGAAATAGTGCAGGAATAATATATATGTACGGGGTTGGTGGTGCATCCTGACACCGGGGGTAGGGGGAGGGTGTCTCATGTGCACTCAATACACACACACACACACGGACTCCCATACGACACCAATACATGCAGATCATCTACACACGGATCAGTTCAACTCGCTGGTAAAGTATAACCCTTCAGAGCATCAGAGATGGTAAACGTACACAAATCATTTTTAATATAGCTAACTGTTGATCATTGTTCTGATCATGTTCTTATTTAAAAAAATATTAAATTGTAATGTTTTTTTTTTCATTAATATAAAAATAAATGTAAAACCAGCAGAATTTTTTTTAGTTGGTTGGAAGATATTGCTTCTTAGCAATAAGCCCGCCAACGTACATATTTATTTACAGTACATGAAGTTAAAATAAATAAATAAAAAGTATTTTTTCTTATTTGTTTTTCGCAGATACTTTGTGGCACATTTTATAAACTTTATAAAATAAAACAACTTTGTTTTTAACCACTTTTTTACTGGTACATTTTTTTTCCAACCGGTTTCGACAAGAATAACTATACGTATTCCTAGAAATAACAGTAATAAAAATTCCACATCCCCACCCCTCTCACTTCAAAACTAACTTAATTCCTTAAACTCACCCAACTATGAATATTTAAATGTTTTAGAATTAGTACATGTTAAACCCTTACAATGACAAGGTTCTCTTCGAAACCGGTTAGAGAAAAAATTTACCGATAAAAAAGTGGTTAAAAACAAAGTTGTTTTATTTTATAAAGTCAAATACTTCTAGATAGAGCAGATACTTCCAGAGCAAAATCTCGAAATCGAACCTCCGAGATGAAGACTCTCTGATCCATAACCGGAAACACTTTGCGAGACCAAGTAAGAAATACCGACATCCGGAGCATGTGTAAGACGGGGGATATCGTGAGGTGGGGACGACAACGAAGGCGATACTGGAATGATCATGTAAACAGAATGTCAGATGACAGACTTCCACGTATCGCCCTTCAAGGAATCCCTGAAGGAGGCAGACAACCAAAAAACAACGACAAGACAGCTGAGAGTCAACATCCCAAGAGCTACAAGCGGAGGCATAAACAGATACTTAGGAACTAGAAAAAGAAGAGAAGATAATAATAAAACCCTTATCCGCACCCCAATGGTGCATAGGGCACTGCTTTATATAAACGCAGTGTTATCTTGATCGTTTACACAAGAAGGAAAGGTGATCAGCCCCCCCGCTTCAGGACCAGTCCAGGGTAATATTGAATAAATATTACAGTGAAAAAAATCACATAAGTATATTTATTTAACCCCCTGGGAATCGAACCCGGGACCTCCAGAACGGTAGCCAAGCGTGCTGACCATTACACTACGGAGGCGAACAGAGGAGAAGAAGAAGAAATAAAAAAAGGTTTAGCAGCCCTGCCTGTGAGTAATCTGATTTCGTAATGCATATATGCAAGTGTGGGTTAGACCGTTATTACTGCCAATCACTGATGCGGATCTAAACAAACATGTATGGTATTGCTTCGTGAATGTAATATCAAATTGAAGGGTAGTTGCTCATTTTCTTGATCAATAACTGTAAAACACATAAACTCGCATCAACACCATACCGATTACCATAAGATATCGGGATCAACATCAAAATTGCAGCAATACCTCAAAAATTGCTACTGCTACATACTATGGTATACTACTATGCTAATGGTAGTCCATTAAATTTATTTGTCCGCCTCCGTGGTGTAATGGTCAGTACGCTCGGCTACCGTTCTGGAGGTCCCGGGTCCGATTCCCAGGGGGGGGGTCAAATAAATTGAAGTGATTTTTTAAAATTTAAGTGATTTTTTCACTCGAATATTTATTCAATATTACCCTGGACAAGTAACTGAGGCGGAGGGCTGATCACCTCCCCTTCATGTGTTAATGATCAAGATAATACGACGTTTTTATGATACAGTGCCCTATGCACCATTGGGGTGCGGATAAGGGTTCGAACAACTAATCCTACCATCCCGCTGTTTCACCGCAGCGGTACGCAGAGAGGATGGAACGCCACACTCTTCTGTCCTGACATACACCTCTCGCTTCCTTCGCATTCATACATCTATTCATACATGCCCTCAGATTATGTAGACTTTCCTGTCATGCTAGCGAGTGGGGTGCGCGGTGTGGGGTGGTGACGCAGTGAATAGGCAGCGCGCCAGCAGGGGAGTGCTTGCCAACAATTTGTAGCACTAGCGGCACCTTGCCCCCCCCCCCCCCCCCTGGAACTAATAACGGGGCTACCCTCCCGCAATGTGACACCTGTACGCCGATTTGACCACATGTTCTTTTTATCGGGAAGTGGTTCTTTAACCATTGATTAATTCATGACATATTACATACTCAAAACATATATCGCTCACTCCTTTCAACAATGACATTTTTCAAAAATCATCAATTTTCAGTTTTGCTAAAATGTTTTTGGTAAATTTGGAGCTTTTCTTACTGTTGTACATTTTACCATAGTCATGGTATGTACATTGAAACATGGATATTGCATAATGGGCATGGGATGTAACACAAGTCGCTCACTCCTTTCAATAACATCCCAGCAAAGGCGGCATATTTTTAACTTAATATATACCCGCTACAGGGCAGAAAACGTTGTATTTGCATTTTGAAGAAAAGGTATTGTTTGATTATTTTTTAAATATACTAAATATTTTTCAAATGGAGAACAAACATTCAGGTTTTACCTGAAAAGATCTGTTGCACAGTAAAAAGTTCAATAAGTGGCTTGATATTTATTTTCAATACATTTTATTATATTCTTAAACTTTAAAAATCATCTCCTGAAAAATCAAGTTTTTTGATATATCGCTCACTCCTTTCAAGAACGTCATAAATCAAAAATCGTCAATTTTCAGTTGTGCATGTTTTTGGAATGCCCAGAAAATGTACTATATATCAGCAAAAGCGGCATATTTTAAACTTAATATTTACCCGCTACAGGGCAGAAAGTGTTGTTTTTGCATATTGAAGAATAGGTATTGTTTAATGGTTTTTTTTTAACATTCTAAATATTTTTCAAATAGAGAAAAAACATTCAGGTTTTACCTAAAAAGATCTGTTGCACAGTAAAAAGTTCAATAAGTGGCTTGATATTTATTTTTAATGCATTGTAATATATTTTAAAACATTAAAAACGTTCTCCTGAAAAATCAAGTTTTTTGATTTATGATGTTCTTGAAAGGAGTGAGCGATATGACATTGTTGAAAGGAGTGAGCGATATATGTACTTAATTAGTATTTTTTTACTTAAAAAGTGTTCATAAAACAAAGTGCAACAGAGAAAAACCAACATGGCAAAGTAACGTCAGTTATAAGATAATTAATAATTTGATTAATTGATTCGGCTGTCACTTTGTGGTAAAATCTATCCATTTTTAATTTTAATTTTACTTAGTAAATATGTACCACTATTTCTTAAAACCTATTAGTAAAACCTACCAGTTAGTAAAATTCTGTCTTTAACCTCTTCCCGCGGCTCGCATAACCATATGTGCTTTTGCCAAACAAGCCCCATACTGGGCTCGCACAAGCGTATATGTTTTTAGTTTGCTCCAAGTTTCGAACCTCAATTCAACTCTGAGGGAATTGTTTACGGTGTGGAACCTTGGACCAAATAATACGTTAATCCTTGGTCTTATGACATCTGTTGAAATGTGTGACTTATAATTTGTAACTTGACAAGGATAAATAAAAGAACAGATCCCTGATTTTTCTGGAGGTTGATAATTCATCTGCGGCATTATTCATGCCCTATATCTGCCCTGTATTTGTCCGCCTCCGTAGTTTAATGGTCAGCATGCTCGCCTACCGTTCTGGAGGTCCCGGGTTCGATTCTCAGGGGGGTTTAATAAATATAAGTGATTTTTTCACTCTAATATTTATTCAATACATATTACACTGGACTGGTACCTGAAGTGGAGGGCTGATCACCTTTCCTTCATGTGTAATCGATCGAGATAACACTGCGTTTATATGAAGCAGTGCCCTATGCACCATTGGGGTACGGAAAGGGATTATTATAGTATTTTCTGTCTCACTCTCGATGCTACCCACTCTCGCTATTCATTCGATTTTATTGATTTTTTCTGAGGTTTTTTTTATGTTTTTCGATGTTTGGACGCAAGGATGTCTCTCAGAAACAAATTCAACGCGGTCAAAAGGTTAAAAGGTGTGTTTTTTTCTTTCTCTTTTTTAACAATTAATAAAGCGGTTTAAAAAATAAACTTCTGTTGAAGTAAATCATAAAACTTAAATCCTGCATTTTTTAAATAGAAGGGGTTGAACCGGTTAACTGCCAAAAGCATCTTAAGACGCATAATTTTCTGTGAACAGAGCGCCGCTCATACAAAAATTACGTCTTAAGACACGCCGTTTTAAATGGACTTTTAGTAAAGAAAATCAATTATTTAAAATGTACGAATATATTGAACACATAGTCACGTCTATTGAGAATATCTTTGCATACTCGGAATTGAAACAGAATTTGTTTTTACCACTTTAAACGTGCGCTCAGGGTTGTCCGATAATCACCGAGTTGCCGTCACTGCCAAATCTGATGACAGTGATTTTAGTGTCGATTCTGATGATTTTTAATTTTTTTAAACCATAGTGTGTGTGTGTATAGTTTTAATATTAAACTTACATAAACAATTACTTTTGACACATAATTTAGTTTTCATATTTTCTATGACAAATTTTGGGACAACCCTGCACCATGAACAATTAATTTTATGATTATGTATAGATAAATGACTGCTGCGCTCTTCATTTACTTGGTAAGTTTTATAAATAAACATTATTACACTTTCAATAACGATATGTTTAGGTTTTATTTTTGTCGTAAAATTCGCGGCGTACTGGGTACCGCCATATATGTACCTACCGGCAGTTAGAAGGTTAAGAAATTAACTTCCAGCATGGAGTATAAATCCAACAATGCACTGTATGTAGGTGGCATAAAATTACCAAAAGAGAGACTTACCCTGATCTTGCTTCTCAGGAATGGTGTGTGATGATATGATTTTGGATCCAGACTTCGATCTGTCGATGATGGAACTGTGCTTGGGAGAGTTGTTCTTCTTGCTAGGTCGGGCGGCCGACAGTGACTGCGGTACCTGCATTTGATAAAGAAAGAAAAAAAAGCAATTAAACAGATGCTTACACCGTTTGAGAATGTACTGATACAAATGTGGGATACTATTTAAATGTAATTTTCAGTGTGGTAGCTTGTGAAAGTTTTTGGTTATATTTTATTGCAGATTATAGCTAAAGGAACGTTCAACAAAAGCACAAATTTGTATTCATAAGACGATATTGAATAAGTGAGAGGTTGAATTGATTAAGTTAATTTTGACTAGCAAGAAGATAAATTTGGAATAAAAAGGTTTAAATTGTTATAGGAAAATATTTGATATATGTTTTTAAATGACAAAAAATTCATTTTCTATTTAATCAGGAAGCTCAATTTAGTATGCAAAAGGTTCAACTTGACATGCAAGAGATTCCATTTGATGTGCAAAATATTCAACATGATTTATTAGATCCGTCATCCCTATAACCGAGTGCAAGTCACAGGTATGACCGAAGAGTGCAAGACGAGTCACGTACCAGCTTGTCGCTGCGCTCTCCCGAGGGTAATCGCGCCACGGTAGACTCGGCGCTGTCCTCTGGCGGTGGCGGCAGCCGCATCCAGTTGTACTCGCGCTTCTCCACCGGCACCCCCCACCTCTCGTACTCCTGCGCCTGCATCCTGTACAATAACACAATGCGTTACAAGACAAATTGACTCACTCTGAACCCACTCTGAACATTTTTTCTCATAACTGATCAGCTACTCTGATCAAAAAAATGCAACGTTTTTCTACCATTAAAATAAATATTTTGGTTCCCTAATTTTGGGACACTATCTGGCAATTCGTATGACCATGTTAATTACTGTATTTATTTGAAATATTTTTTGGTAGAATGTACTTCGGTGATAGAGAAATCAGTGATTAAAGTTATACCTGCGCCGGGCCAGACATTGTGGCCCACGGAGCTGCCTACTAGAATCATACGGGCCAGAATGTCTGGCCTGCAGAGTGGTAAGAGTTAATTTCATTCATTTATTCGGCAGTCACTTTGTGGTAATATTCATCCATTTATAGCTCATTGTTGTCAGGCGGTTTTTTCATCAACCCCATCCAACCCTAATTAGGGTCATATACTAATTTCAAGTAACTGCAAACCCTATTCCGATCTGTACAATGTTTTTTAGATGCTTTTAAGCGTTTCCCGCAAACAATATGTTGATTGAATTTTTACTTTGTAAATACAATTTTTTTTTAAATCTATTGTGACATGTGTTTCAATGTATTCTGCATATTTTCAAACACCATGTACGTGAAGCTCACAAATTGCTCACTCCTTTCAAGAACGTCATAAATAAAAAATCGTCAATTTTCAGTTGTGCGTGTTTTCGGAATGCCCAGAAAATGTACTTTATCCAAGCAAAAGACTCATATTTTTAACTTCATACTTACCCACTACAGGGCAGAAAGTGTTATTTTTGCATTTTGAAGAAAATATATTGTTTAATTCTTTTTCCTTAAAAACCTGCAGGTTTTACCTAAAAAGTTGTACAGTAAAAAGTTCAATAAGTGGCTTGATATTTATTTTTAATACATTGTATTATATTTTTAAATTTTAAAAACGTTCTCCTGAAAAATCGTGTTTTTTTATTTTTGACGTTGTTGAAAGGAGTGATCGATATGTCAATCGCTCAAAAAGTAAAGGCGTCAAAAAGTATTTGAGTGTCCCAAAGTAGTTCTAACAACACACTTGAGGCAAATAAAATGGGGATATTCTAAGAGTAGACCAACTCGTAAGCGTACCTGAGACTTTCGTAACAGTCGAGGCAGACCACCGCAAAGTCTCCATTTTCTAACAACAGCGAACTTTCGTTTCGCCTATGTATGAGAAACGGAAATTCCTGAAAGTAAAATAAATAACATTATTATTTAAAATTATAATAATTTTTATCACTCCATACAATATGTATCATTCAATTTTGTACCTATGATAATCTAATAATACCTATGATAATCATATTGCACAATTTTCGCCCGCCTCCGTAGTGTAATGGTCAGCACGCTCGGCTACCGTTCTGGAGGTCCCGGGTTCGATTCCCAAGGGGGGTAAAATAAATATAAGTGATTTTTTCACAGTCATATTTATTCAATATTACCCTGGACTGGTACCTGAAGCGGAGGGCTGATCACCTTTCCTTCATGTGTAAACCATCAAGATAACACTGCGTTTATATGACGCAGTGCCCTATGCACCATTGGGGTGCGGATAAGGGTTTTATTATTATTATATATATGTATGAGTGATAACCAAATTTTTTCCCGCAAAAAAAATGGGTGACGTCTTTGGAGACATCTTTATGGATTTTTACTTATCCACCTTTATCTTGTGACAAATCAAGAAACCAAACAAAAAAATTGACACTAAAAATATGGTGAAATTTGAAGCTACTATTAGCTAATCCAAATTATAAGTATAATACTTCTTCATCTTCTTCTAGATCCTAAGGATCTGTTTGTGCCTCCGCTTGTACGGCTGTCCAAATTTAAAACACAGTAAGGGACATTTTTTTGTAGTAGGTTTTTTTTGCATTTTTGGACTAAGTAGAGTCTACTTAGTCCATAAATGCAAAAAAAACCTACTACAAAAAAAATGTCCTTTACTGTGTTTTAAATTTGGACAGCTGTGTAGCTCTTGGGATGTTGACTCCCAGCTGTCTTTCCACCTTTTTGGAGGTCTGCGTCCTTCAAGTATAATACAATTGAAAATAATATTTTTAAGGATTCCTTAGTATGTAAATTAATTAATAATGAATCTCATATAAGTTTCTTTTCATTGGGTAAATTGATTCACATCCTACAAATACGAAAACATACCTAAAGCTTGTAAGCCTATCTCGGTCTTATTTACCTCAATATCTATAGGTGTCTAGGCCTTCCCTGGACATCCATAGGTATATCTGGGAATTTTTGCCTGTCCTAGACAATATGTTTCTGTTTTTATATCGGCTTTAGAAAGCTGTGTTTATTAACACACTTCGGATGGGATAGGTATTTCTCTATCTATTTGATCACACAAAATGCCGAACCCTCTTCTAGTGGAACGGAAGGTCTGCTGATGACAGTCAACAGTCCGGCTTCTCCTGAGGAGTGCAACGTGGTTTCCTCCCAGCAATGAGCAAATGCTGACAAGTTCCTATTTGACCCACACTAGATTATCCCTCCTGTTCCCAACACAGATTCAAATAAAAACATATTTAATTAGCTAGAAGAAACAAAAATCCACTAAATGATCTATAAACCTTCTACATAATAATAATAAAACCCTTATCCGCACCCCAATGCTGCATAGGGCACTGCGCAGTGTTATCTTGATCGTTTACACATGAAGGAAAGGTGATGAGCCCTCCGCTTCAGGTACTAGTCCAGGGTAGTATTAAATAAATATGACAGTGAAAAAATCACTTATATTTATTTTACCCCCCTTGAGAATCGAACCCGGGACCTCCAGAACGGTAGCCGAGCGTGCTGACCATTACACTACGGAGGCGGACAATAATAAGCAAGGTAAATAATAAATGCAATTCCCATCTAAAAAAAAAAAACATCTATTTGATCGATTGATGCTTAAGGACGGGAAGGGTATTTTCACCTTCTGCGCAGGCCTCATTTCAAAGTCAGAAAAGAAGGAATTATCCAATGTTTTTGTATGAATATCATATACCAATCTCTTTGTTAAGGTCTTGACTATATGTACATAATTATCAAATCCCGTCGCCAGCGGTTCGCAGGCGTAAAATATAGTCGCCTGAATGTATGTATTAAGTGTCGCCGTGTACTTACTTTAATTGGTAATGCTCTAACGCGTTTCCTATAGGTGGTGACGCAGCACAGCAGGCAGCAGTAGTCGTGCGTGTTGTACGTTCTCTGGTCCGGTGGGGTCATTGCGTAACCTACGGCCGCCTCGTACCTAAACAATTATCCATACCAATTATTAACTACCGACAATTTAACAAAAGACTGCACATATACAGGTATACAAAAAATTTAATCGATGAAATGCAATATAGAAATTTAAAAAAGTATGACATTGAAACATTAACAAACCTTATTGGTAATATAGATAAAATCAATCTCATGGAATATAATGAAAAATCAGAAGCACTTATTAATTGTATCACGGAAGCAATCAATATTATGATTCTGATTCAGTCGTTAAAAATACAAGTAACAAATAAATGGTATAACAGAGAACTACAATCACTTCAATATGAGAGAGATAGGGCATATAAAATAGCAAAAATTACAAGAACAACACAAGATTGGGTGACTTTTAAATGATAAGAAAAAAGTACTCTAAATTATTAAAAAAACAGCACAAATTAGTATTTTAACGCTAATGTAAGTTTATTTTTACAGTAGAATCGCGATATAACGAAATCCAAGGGACCAAAAAATATTAATTCGTAATAACGAATTCCCACATATAACGAATTTTTTTAAATCATACTTAGTATGTATATGTTGCGTGCCGTTGCAAAAAATGTTGCGCGGCTTTTCAAAAAGATCGCAAGTTCTGCAAACAAAGGAGAAGGGGGCCATAGGGAACTGAATATCTACATATTTTCACTAGTTTTCTTATTAACCTTACGGTGATAAAAGTGCCGCGGGAATCGATGATACTCGTATGTATTTTGTACACAATATGAGAATGTGATTTTAAAACAGGAAAAACGTAAATATTCATAGTTGCTTTTACTGGCCATATTTAAAGTTGAAATATAACAATTTTGTAATGTTGGGTCTGGTAAATATGTATCTGAAAATGAGAATAATAACATCAAATATAATAATAATAATATCACAAGTAGCCGCCAAAGCCGAGAACGAGAACGGCTTGCGCGCTACTGACGGCCAGTGTTGTCAGACGTCAAAGAGTAGTTTTCGATATTGAGATTGCGAAATTACGAGACGGCGAAAAAAATTTTTTTTCCAAAATTTACGCGATGAATTTTTTTTCGCCGTCGCTAAAAATTTCCTAAAATCCGTTAAAATTCCGTTATAATCCTTCAAATTCCGTTTGATCTCTTTATTCCTTCAAAATCCGTATAAAACGGACAAATTCGTATTTGTCCAAATTGTCCGTCATATTTAATATTCCTAGTTGCTTTTATTGGCCATATTTAAAGTTTAAATAAAACAATTTTGTAATGTTGGGTCTGGTAAATGTTATTCATAATGTCATTCATTTGCAGCGACGGAAATAAATAATTTGTAAAAAAATCGGGAATCAAATCCTAACATAAAATCGTAAAAATACACAAACGTTTCTGTGTTTGCGCGTGTGGCGTGCTTTGTAAGTATGCGTGCATGTCGTACGTCGTAACACGTTACTCCGCTAGTCCAATAGTGTGCAGATTGTCTTACCCGACACTACGCCCCACTTAGGGCGCTTGTCCACTGCCCGAAATTCCGTGTAATTTTACTGTCCGGCACGTCAGTTAGCGTTTTAAAATGACGATTGGCTTGGATTGGCTTGTGCTTTTGTCCATCTTTCTTCGGATCGGAGCTCTTGATCGGTGCGTGAACACGTTGCGCGTAAATTCGATCGTAAAATCGTCGTTTTAAAACGCAAACTGACGTGTCGGACGGACGGTAAAATTATTCCGTGTAGTGGACAAATGCCCTTATGATGTAGATAAAAGACGGATGCAATTTGAGGATTATTATTGTCAACAGAATCATTTCATTGAGATAAAAAGATGGATTGTAATTTGAGAATTATTATTGTCTACCATTGAGATAAGCAGGTGGACTGATTATGGGAGAGAATATACTTGAGAATTTTTATGGCCTACAGAAATAATTTCATTGAAATAAGAAGAGAGATTATAACTACTTCGCCTACTTTCAAAATCCGCCAGATCCATATAAGTCGATTTTACAAAAAAAATCCAAATTCTCCGGATAACATTTATGTTTCAAAGATTTGTCTATCTTTATATAAAATATTTTAAAATAGAGAATTTTCCCATTTTTTTGGAAAGTTTTTCAGTACTCAAAAAAAAACACGAGACACAAATCGATAATGACATCATCTTAACTTTTGACCTATCTCCGCTCTCTGATTGACCGATATGGGTCAGAAGGCAAGTTTCATGAATATATCGGAATTTGAAATACAACGCTGTTTTAAGTATTTTTTAGCGGGGTTTTCAAGTATTTAAAAATTTTGAACAATAAAAACCACAACTGGCATTCCGATAGAGTATTTATTTTAAAATCTTATAAAACTGGATCTAGCGGATTTTGAAAGTAGGCGACACAACTAAAGAATTATTATTGCTAAAGTAAATCATTTCACTGACTCATTGACTCTAATTACTAATTACTACAAAGCTGATGGGATATTGTATTGAATTACTTTTAAAAATCGCCATAAAACCATCGGCATATGGTGCGGCGACGCGGCTTGAATAATTTTATCTTAATATTTTTTATTTCCGCGCGGCGCCGTGGCGGCGCGGCTTTGAAATATTTTTATCATAACATTTTTTATTTGTTATAAATTTACTTAAATGTATTGGCACTTTTTCGTACGGGACAAAAGTGATTTTGTTATACATAATAACGGGATTTCGTTATATAAATGCATTTTTGTATGAAAAATTAGTTTTAGGGAATAAATTTGGTTTTTTTTTTCGATATACGTCATTTTTCGATATATCGCGATTACTTATATCGCGATTCTACTGTACTTCTTATTTATATGTACAAACCCTGTAAGCGAACTCCCTCTCTAAACACGAGCAATCTGCTCTCTTAGTGAGGTAGCACGTAAAAAAAACTATGTAACTATGTTGATTATTTTGCCATACAATGTATCTTTGATTAAAAAATTTATAAATAAAAAAAAAAAAAAAAAAAACGCACTATCTGCAGGAAGGGTAATATTACCGTTTCACTAGACTGGTGGTGTTGGGCGGGAAGGGTAATTTTACCTTTTCACTCGACTCGTCGTAAATTGCGTGTAAGTTATTTTTACGCATGACTTTTGCGGCATCTTTTGATCTCATTTCGATGTATACAGTATGGTTAAATGTTATCACTTCTTTTCAGAGATTTTTATCTCTATTATGAGCGCAAATCCGCCCGCAGATAGTGTGTCAAGAGAAAATTACGAATCAAGGCAAAAAAATTACATGATCATAGACTCCAACTGGGTATCCATGTTAATGCGCCACCTTCATAATATCCCAGATTCTATTCCTATCAGGGTGGTGTTTAAGTGTTTCTTTACTAAATAATTTTTTAAAGTAGAATGCGTACCTTCTCCATTGATTTAATAAGGAATGATAGCAAAATGTGCAGACTAGGGCTGAACCGTCTCCTCTCAGCTGTTCGGCATTTGGTAAACTCTGAAAAAAACAAGACATTTAGGGAAATAACCTATAAAAAATTACTATTGAATAACCTCTCAGACAATATGCATGGTATTCTAATCCAAACAGAATTAGACCCTCAGGAATATGAACTAGATCAGGGCTGTCCAAACCATATACGATCCCGGGACAATGCGAACAACTTAAGAGATTCAGAAGAATGTGTGACAAAACGATGTATGATAGATATTCGAATAGTGAAATAAAGAAGGAATGCAAAGCTGAGATAAGCATTATCGATAAAATTAAGAAAGGTGTGTTGAGATGGTTTGGACATGTAGAACGAATGAGTGAGGAAAGAACGGTAAAACAAATTTATGAGGCGAATGTAATTGGAAAAAGGAGGAGAGGAAGATTGACAAAAACATGGCACGATCAGGTATGCCAAATACTTGAAAGTGATCAGGTTAGGAGTCGTAATAATCAGCGGGTATGTATGAGGAGATGCATGAACGTGGAAGAGGCGAAGAATGTTTGCAAAGACAGAGTGGTGTGGCGTTCTATTCTCTTTGCCTACCCCTGCAGGGAAGCGGCGTGATGGTTAGTTAGTTAGTTAGTTTTTTAATACATTGGATGGCCGCAGAAACGAATACTTTTGACTTTATTAAGAAAAAATTTAAATAAAAATCAACGACAAGTGTAATCCCAGTAGAGCACTGGCTTCAGACCAATCAAGTAAAGAGCTGGTACGGTTGATGTCATGTTCATCTGACAAACACGGCAAGCAAATATACAGTTCAGGAATCCCCTAACAGTAGTGACAAAATTTGACCAAATGAAACATTTTATTTCATTATTTGGGATACCATTAAAATGAAATGTTCTTTGAAATAATTTTTCATATTTGTGGTAGATCAAAAACAAGTCGCGGGCCGTGTTTTGGACAGCCTTGAACTAGATGTTGCTCTTATAATTCAAGGCTGTGAAATTAACGAAAACAACTAACTAACTAACTAACTAACTAACCATCACGCCGCTTCCCCGCAGGGGTAGGCAGAGAGAATAGAGCGCCACACCACTCTGTCGTTGCAAACATTCTTTGCCTCTTCTACATTCATGCATCTCCTCATACATACCCGACGATTATTACGACTCCTGACCCGGCCGCTTTCAAGTATTTGACATACCTGATTGTGCCAAGTTTTCCTCGGTCGTCCTCTGCTTCTTTTTCCAACTACATTCGCCTCATAAATTTGTTTAACCGTTCTTTCTTCACTCATTCGCCTTACATGTCGAAACCATCTCAACACACCTTTCTTAATTTTATCTCAGCCTTACATTCTTTCTTTATTTCATCATTCGAACATCAATATCATCTGTGGATTTCTTATGTTTTTGTAGAATTATTGACTTCACGATTGAAATTTTACTATAGTATGTTAAGTTTTTATAGCAAAACTAATCAATGGTGGAATATTATTAAAACCAGCTATCAGCTTTATCATGTTGGACCGCGTGAATTGATCGCATTTACTTTTCAGTACACAATATTACTTTATTTCTGTCATATCAACAAAATGGGAAAAATGGCAATTAAAAGAAACAGAGAGAATAACATGCTTTATAAAATTAAACAAATCTGTTTTAACCACTTTTTTTTTATTATTAGTACAGTTTTTAACCTACCGGTTTCGACAAGAACCTTGTCATCCTCAGGGTTTATTAAATTCATTTAATAAACCCTGATGATGACAAGGTTCTTGTCGAAACTTTAAAAAAATTGGTTAAAAAGTTAAGTGGTTAAAAAGTGTACTAATAATAAAAAAGTGGTTAAAACAAAGTTGTTCAATTTTATAAAGTTTATAAAATGTGCCACAAAGTATCTGCAAAAAACATTCAAGAAAAGAATAATATGCATTGGATGGATTGATGCTGTGTTTACCTGATGTGTTAATAAATTAGGAAAGTAGGGCGCGTTCCCCTGGGGGTGCCCGTACAGCACTCTGGCCAGCGTGAAGTCAGAGTGGAGGCCGCACAGGAAGCAGTATATTGATGTACACGCTGTAAAAAATCATCACCATCAACTAACTTCTAAAAATATATGTTGTAATAAAGATGATATAAGTGAAGGTCCAGGTGAGGACAATTACTGCTATGCGGAAAAATAAATGGAGTGGAAGGAAGGTTTTATTGGTTTTTTTTTTGGATGGGAAAAGCATTTATTTACCTTGCTTATTATGTCCGCCTCCATAGTATAATGGTCAGCACGTTCGGCTACCGTACTGGAGGTCCCAGGGGGGGTCAAATAAAAACAACTGATTTTCGCACTGTAATATTTATTCAATATTACCCTGGACTGGTACCTGAAGCGGAGGGCTGATCACCTTTCCTTCATGTGTAAACGGTCAAGATAACACTGCGTTTATATGACGCAGTGCCCTATGCACCATCGGGGTGCGGATAGGGGTTTAAACAAAACAAAGTATGTATTGGAATAGAAGTGGGTTACCGGAATTAGAAGCTATAGTCCGTTCAGAGGTAGTGGAGGGCGGGGTGGGGATCACTCTCTCCCCGTTGGCTGAACAGTTGGAGGGCATCGGTGAAGGTATATTGTATCTGGAATCACACAATAATCTATCAGGCTCGTTCAGTTTGTTTATAACCCATATTATTTTTTTGACATCTCATCAAAGATGAAGAAGAATATGGATATCTGGGCATTTACGGGGCTGACGACCGTCATAGGCTGGTTTAAGTGATCACTTTGCACACGTGTAACATTCACCAATTCTACCCATTATTGACAACCACACTACTCAAATTCTTGGAAGTTCTATATATATGAACCAATTTAGAAACCTTGTTCTTGAATCACTAAAACTTCACTAGAGACATCTATTGGTGAGATGTAAAGAAGCTTTTTATTAAGCAGAAACTCTTATATTATTGTCAAAAAATAATATGAAAATAACTCCTGTAATTGGAGTCCAGATTTTGTGAACAAGTATTTGAACACACTCAAGATGTTGTGTTTATAACCCTTTTATAAGCTCTCAGGAGTGATATCAACATGTATGGCAGGTGCCAACCTGCCCAGATGAAAGCTATATATGAGAAGAAATATCTCTGAATAGAGATGTGACCAATGGGTAACTAACTGTTACTTTTCCGTATACCCGATTGGGATGGTATTTATTACACTTCTTTACAAGTTTTTTGTGTATAATACACAAATGTATTCGGAGCTAGAAATAACCAATATGCAACCAAATTCGTATACTGATTGGCATGATAGCATTTTTACCGTTGCAAACAGAACATATTGTATTATTAACTATAATAAATCCTAGTACATATTCAGAACTGAACTTTATGGGTTTTTAATAACTATTATACATATTGTCCGCCTCCGTGGTGTAATGGTCAGCGTGTTCAGCTACCGTGCTGGAGGTCCCGGCTTCGATTCCCAGGGGGGGAGGTGAAAATAAATATTAGTGATTTAACACTGTAATATTTATTTAATATTACCCTGGACTGGTTCCTGAAGCGCAAGAGTGATCACCTTGCCTTCATGTAAGTAATGATCAAGATAACACTGCATCAATTTGATGCAGTGCCCTATGCACCATTAGGTGCGGATAAGGGTTATAAAAAAAATATAATTATACATATTATTAAAAAGGGTTTTTGTAACTTCATATTATTGAGAAACGGTATTTTGTAACTTCGTTTTATTGTGAAAGGTTACTTGTTTGTAATTTCATATTATTGACAAAGGATATATGTAACTTCATATATTATTGTATTTTGTAACTTTATATCAATGAGACTATATAATTAAGTTGTATTTTATTGTTAAAAAAACACATAAAAATCAATTTTGTGACAATTGTTTCCCGTAAATTATTATTGCACATGTTAAAACTAAAACTTGAATTGTATAGCTATATAAGGACCGTCAGTCCATTTAATCTTCACATTCATTTGAAAATGCCATAACTAGGCGAAACAATTGTCACAATATTGATTTTTATGTGTTTTTTTGACAATAAAATACAACTTAGTAGACAAAGAAAATCAGTGTTTGATTTAACATTTAATAACATTTAATTAACGAAGGTTTGATAGTCCCAAGAATTAACAATAAATATGGGATTCGAACACTGCAATATATCATTCTGAACATTTTTAATTTGTTGCCGACAGATGTTAGAGGCCAAAATAAAATATGGAACAAAGGCAAAATAAAGGAATGGGTATGATCAAGAGTTAATTTTATGAAAATTGTAAAATTGTTACAATGATTAAAGAAAACACTTGTTTTTTACCACTTGAGTTTTATTAAAGACTACATGTTTCAGAAGTTAAACTTCCATCATTCAGGTCTGTATAATAACTACGGTTATAGTATTGTCTGTATGTTATTATACAGACCTGAATGATGGAAGTTAACTTCTGAAACATGTAGTCTTTAATAAAACTCAAGTGGTATAAAACAAGTATTTTCTTTAATCATTGTAACATGTCTTACCACAAAGTTAATGCCGAAACAATAAATAAAATGTAAAATTGTTAATGTTTTTTTAAAAATATGTTTTTAAATAAATGAATACAATTTATGTTAATAAAAATACAACATTTTGAGTGTGTCCAAATAGTATTTGGACACACTCAAAATGTTGTAAATAAATTATGTGGTCAAATTATAAGCTTAAAAAATAATAAAAATGAAAATGGTATTTTCTGGGGTTTCTCATGTGTGTGATTATAATCCAGGATTCGGACCTCACATACTAATATAAGAATTTCTGCTTGATAAAAAAGCTTCTTTACATCTCACCAATAGATGTCTCTAGTGAAGTTCTAGTGATTCAAGAACAAGGTTTCTAAATTGGTTCATATATATAGAACTTCCAAGAATTTCAGTAGTGTGGTTGTCAATAATGGGTAGAATTGGTGAATGTTACACGTGTGTAAAGTGGCCACTTAAACCAGCCGATGACGGTCGTCAGCCCCGTAAATGCCCAGACTTCCATATTCTTCTTCATCTTTGATGAGATGTCAAAAAATAATATTTAATAAAAATAAGTAAATAAAATAAAATACACAAATTAAGTTCTACTAGTAAAACGCCAAATCTATAAATAGACTAGACTAGAATATAAAATTGGCTAGCGTATGATATAGTTACGTCACCAACACCCAAAGTGCGTACAGTTACAGTTTCCAGTTACCTCCGGTGTTCGAGCGGCACGCGGTCCGCGTCCATGGTCTCCCACTGCTGCGCGAGGTGGTGCACGCAGCGCGAGCACGCCAGCACGCGCCCCGCCGCGCCACCCGAGGCCCCCGCGGCTCCCGCGCCCGCGCTGCCGCCGCCGCGCGCGCCCGACGCCAGGCACGGGAAGTGCATCGCGTGCGAGTTCATGTACTCGGCCGACGTGGACAGCCACTCCATGGACGAGTGCGGGAACGTGCCCGCGCAGATGTAGCACCTGGGGAGGGGGGACATCAGCTCTATCAGTCACATAGGTCAATGCAATAAAACCTCCTTATGAAAATCTGCTTCTGTATCCTAGTCTGTGTTAATGTGTCCAAAAGTATGGCCGTACATGGTCACTCAAACAAAACCTTCCCCAAGGAGTATGGGGCGTACATAAACGCACGCGCTTATTTTTTTAAAAAAAAAATTATGTTAGCTCATATTAAATTTAACACAAACTATTTTTTACACTTAATTTACATCATATATCATAGTCATACAGGAGAAAATGACCAAGTGCATTTTTTACAAAAACGTGATCATTGACCATTTGATATGTTACTAGCTTAATATTGCCCTGAAAAAAATCCCAAAGGATTTTAAACTTGAAAGTATAATATATTGACTTGGTAAAAATGACTAACTGCATTGATGTTTATTTTCTTGCCAAGCAAAAGTGACTTAAATGGCCCTGCTGAACATTTTACGTTTTGTTAGTTGGTCACTTTCTCCTTTACGACTACGGTATATATATTTACAGCTTCTTACAGTAAACTAAACACATGGTGAAGGGGGGTATTGTTTGCATGCTGTGGTAGTGATTGTCCTGACGAAGAGACGGGTACGTCCCGAAACCGGTAGACATAAAAATCTCGGTGAGTGGTTATATACTAATATTATTAACAATTTAGTAAAAAAATAAATAAGTATTTACATTTCTTTTTGAATTCTTTCAGACTCTTTTCATACTTCATACATTGGGGCATCTTGGTTTCATCATACATTTTCAAATCCTTATACATTATACAATTTTGCGACTCTGTTTTTAATTTTATCCCAATTTCTATAACTAAAGCTAGGCGACATTTATTTCTAAAATGACACTTGTTCTTCAATCTGTGGTTGTAGCGTCGTGACGAAGACGGGCAGACGCTCGACTGCGAAACTGTCGTCACGGGTTCGATTCCCGCCAATTGCAAAATAAATTCAAGAAAGATTAATTTTCAATTGGTTTGGGTGCTGGTGATGTATTTTTCACATTTACCTTCCCTATCCTTACTATCCTACCTGCAGACAAGCTTCTAAAAATAGAGGCTTTTCTAGTTATTGCTTAAATTTTTTTTTTTTAAAACATAAAAATATGGGCATATATGAACGGTTGCGCTTATGAGTAAAGCCTTGTCACATTATTTCTAAAGTAGCACTTGTACTGCAATCTGTGGTTGTGTTTAAACACTAAAACCACACTTGTTTAACCCACGATAATTGACCTAAAACAAAGTTTGCATGACATCGTAATGACAAAGTGCTGTCGAAGAAAACCCACGAGATAAAACGTGAATGGTGTCTCACCGATAGTTGCCGACGCCGTTCTCCTGCGCCGGCGTGTCCTGCGGCGCACCCCCGGCGGGCGCCGCCTCGCCGCCGCCGCTCCGGCTCTCCGCGCCCCGCGTCGCGCCCCCCGCCGCCCGCGCCACCACCCCGCCCATGTCGTACGGCTTAAATCTGCAATCATAATGGAGGATTATGATGATGATCGTGATGGAGGCATGTTCAAAAATCGACATGTCATCGGAGAAAGCTCATCGTCTATCTACCTGTCTATTTGATTACGCATTTTTATCGATTGTTGCGCGGTATGATCGATAATCCTGAAATCAACCGGAAAATTGGTCTGTATGTTCCCGATAGTTACCTAAGACAGCGTCGGCATAGATTGTTTCACATTCCTATACACAGGACCACCCTGCCGATGGTTATGCCTGTAGGAAGAGCTACCACTAACAAGCTACTGTTGAACAATATCTCATTGAATATTGATCTGTTCCATGTGTCTGAAGGAGTTTTCCGAAGCGGGATTCTTCTACACCTTTAGCAATAGTTCTTGCATATATTTTATTTTAATGTATACGATTAAAAAAATTTATAGTTTGTTATGTATATATTAATTGAAATAAATAAATTGAAAATTGAAAAAATGTTTAGTGTAGTAGTTAGCGCATTCAGCTACCATGCTGGAGGTCGGGGCTTCGATTCCCAGACGGCTCTAAACAGAGTGATTTTTCACAAGATTTAAGAAGAGTTCAAATTTGAAATCGATATAGTGATGTTCATAACTGTGAGAATTATTTATGGTACGTAGGGTAAAAAAATCGACTAATCGGTGTTTGGTCGTTTATAGAAGGCAGCGAAAAGAAGACAAGTCGGCTTTTGGTAGTTAATGTGATAAAAGAAGATGCACTTTCCCTTACATGCGCCGAATGATGCATAGGATAATAAAAGATTATAACCTAAAACACGATGAAGAAAGCATCAGAGTAATATAATATTTTACCTTGATGGTAATTACACAAAAAAAACAGTATCACACAGCCTTCATATAGATCACAGGAGGTAATAACTAGGTCAGAAGTGGTAGCAACTGGTCCCGGGAGGTAGTGACTAGGTCATGGGTGGTAGCGACTGGTCCCGGGAGGTTCTGACTAGGACCCTGAAAGTATTGACTACATCCCGGGAGGTAGTGACTAGGTCACGGGTGGTAATAACTAGGTTACAGTTGGTAATAACTAGGTCCTCGGTGGTAGCGGACCTAGTCCTTTAATATATTGGTTAGGTCCCGGAAAGTAATGACTAGGTCCCGGGAGGCAGCGACAAGGTCACAGGTGGTAATAATTATATCCCGGGAGGTAGCGATGAGGTCGCGGATTGTAATAAATGGATCCCGGGAGGTATCGACTAGGTCACGGGCAGTAGAGACTAGGTCCCGGGAGGTAGCGACTAGGTCACATGGTGCTGGCTTACCTTATATCTCTCTCCTGTGTGGGATGTGAAGGGGTGGAGGGTAGCAGCTGCCCGTTGTCCCCGTACATGGGGTACTTCAGGGGGATGCTCTTGTTGCAGGATGAACATATCTGGACCATACCTGCAAGATCAAAACAAAAACAATTCATATAAATCCTGACAATACATCGCACAAAATCGCTCACAGAACTATAGGAACTTAAATAATACAAACATGCCAATACTAAAATTTGCAAATTTTCGTCAATTTACGTATTTTAATATATAGTATAATTAATATATTTAATTTTTTGATTTGATGATAGGTTCCATAGTTAAAGCATTTTGAATATAGCTCTGGATTGAGGTCACTGGTGCCCCCCATGGCGCTGCGGTCCAACATAGGCGAGGTCACCGATGCCCCCCATGGAGTTTAACGTGCTTAAACGACTACGATACAAATAAAAATTTATTTCCCTCATTTTGTCCACTATTGAACATCGTATGTTGGACTGTCGTCAATTGGCCTTCCGTTCCACTAGAAGAGGGTTGGGCACTTTGTGTCCTAGCTTGGTTTATGGTACCAATGTCCTTCACTATTTTTATCATGGAATGTCTGTTGGATACAGTAAAACCTCTTATAACGAGCATAATTCTTTCCGGAATCTTACTCATTATGCCAAACATTGTTTTTACTGGCGTGGAAGTCCCGCCACACAAGTTAATGTCATGAAAAAGGGACTTGCTCTTTTTCTGTAACTCGTTATGCGAAATGTTACTCGTTATGCGAAATGTTACTCGTTATGGGAGCAAATTTTTCAAATATTTTTATGCTCGCTATGCGAACTACTCGTTATGCGAATTACTCGTTATGCGAATTACTCGTTATGCGAACTACTCGTTATGCGAACAACTCGCTATGCGAATTACTCGTTATGCGAATTACTCGTTATGCGAACTACTCGTTATGCGAACAACTCGCTATGCGAATTACTCGTTATGCGAATTACTCGTTATGCGAACTACTCGTTATGCGAACAACTCGCTATGCGAATTACTCGTTATGCGAATTACTCGTTATGCGAACTACTCGTTATGCGAACAACTCACTATGCGAATTACTCGTTATGCGAATTACTCGTTATGCGAACTACTCGTTATGCGAACTACTCGTTATGCGAACAACTCGCTATGCGAATTACTCGTTATGCGAATTACTCGTTATGCGAACTACTCGTTATACGGTCAACTCGCTATGCGAATTACTCGTTATGCGAACTACTCGTTATGCGAACAACTCGCTATGCGAATTACTCGTTATGAGAATTACTCGTTATGCGAACTACTCGTTATGCGAACAACTCGCTATGCGAATTACTCGTTATGCGAATTACTCGTTATGCGAACTACTCGTTATGCGAACAACTCGCTATGCGAATTACTCGTTATGCGAATTACTCGTTATGCGAACTACTCGTTATGCGAACAACTCGCTATGCGAATTACTCGTTATGCGAATTACTCGTTATGCGAACTACTCGTTATGCGAACAACTCGCTATGCGAATTACTCGTTATGCGAATTACTCGTTATCCGAACTACTCGTTATGCGAACAACTCGCTATGCGAATTAATCGTTATGCGAATTACTCGTTATGCGAACTACTCGTTATGCGAACAACTCGCTATGCGAATTACTCGTTATGCGAATTACTCGTTATGCGAACAACTCGCTATGCGAATTACTCGCTATGCGAATTACTCGTTATGCGAATTACTCGTTATGCGAACAACTCGCTATGCGAATTACTCGTTACGCAAATTACTCATTATGAGAGGTTCCACTGAATTTCTAATCTGCAGGAAGATGGAAATGTTGGTTTACCCTGCGGACTGATGGGACTAGCGTCGGGGAAGGGCTTGTGCTGCGTGAGGAAGGGGAAGTAGGCCTCGCGCTCCGGGTTCCGGCAGCAGTAGATGAGGCGGAGCGCCGACGAGGCGGCCGTGGCCCCGCACACGTAGCACACAAACGTAGCCTTCGAGGCGTTCTGAAACACAACAGAATATTCAGTTTAAAAAAATCTAATTCATATAAATAACTCCTAAGCAGAGCTGGCTCGCCAGGCCGGCCATACAAAATGAGCGCTCTCCTTTGAGCTTCTCGAAAGCCAATATCAAATGCAATTGCAATATTTTTAAATTAGAATATAATAGAGACATCTATTAGGAAGATTAAGATATACTAAAATATTATAATTTACCGATATTATCAAAGTTACAGTCATATTTATAAAAGCTTTAACATTTTTGTTGAAAAAATCACGGCCTGCTGGGTACGGGCATATTAATACCTTCCGGCATTGAAAGGGTTAGGTTACAAATCGTGACCCACCAAAAGGCATTGTACAGTTGGGAATATGGTTTGCGGTTACTTGTGATTAGTATCGACCCTTATTAGTATACTAATTAGGGTGAGTGTTGATGAAAAACCACCTGACAACAATTTGTTAAGTTTTGAAGAATATGACTTTATAAAATATGTAATTACTGCAAAAAACAAAAATTTTTACTGGGTGACTATCACTCACTCTAAAACAAGCACAGTAGATACAATCATTGTACGCATACAATTTTTTTATTTGCCATTGACTTAATGGAATAACGTGGCAAACATAAAAATAAAACACTCATATAAGACCAGTTTTTTGAGTTTATTAATGTAAACACAACTAGTTTGTATTTTCACCTGTTGATGAGAACATCTTTAGTTCTCGAAACTAGTCGTGTTTACATAAACAAAGTCAAAAGAGGTCCCATACAAGTGTTTTTATTTTATATTAATATTCAAATCATATTCGCATTTTTTTATATTTTCTGATAATCCAATCTTTTTTGCTTTCCGACCGTAACCTCAGTCCCAAAGGAGACGGATAAGAGGGGTTCTATTTACATATAAGTTTAATTTATATTTTCCTTAATGTCGATTCACTATAGTAATTGTTTTTTTCTCCTATCTCTATCTCCTTTTATATCTTTTATTTATTATTTTTACAACATATTTTGTTTGTAAGAGCCAAAATCAATCGTAAACAAGTAGAGGCTCTACTGTTTGTTAATAGTATGAAGAATAAGCTTCATTTTACGGCAAAATTATTTGAGCATTATCAAAGGTGTCACACACTACGTAGCAACCGCGGGCGTAGTATAGTTTTGAGACTGGAAGCGTTTGGGTGTCTCACCTGGTCTTGTCGCGGGGGCGGCGGCAGCGCGTGCGGGGTCAGCTTGCCGCTGGCTAGGCTCACCGGGGAGGGGGGCAGGGGTGAGGGCGGGGGCCGCGACCGCAGCGTGTACGCACGCTCCGAAGGGGGCACGCCGCGCATCTGTAACAAAAGACATACTGATGAAATACATTGCTACCATAAACCAACCCAGGCCACAAAACTGTGGGCTGTGGAAACTTTATAGAAACTAGTCTAATGTCTGGGATTACGACATATTCATTAGGACGATAGTTCATAAGGAACGGTATATACACGGGTCTACCAAACAATAAAATGACTCGACTGCAATCAGTGTTTAACGCAGCAGCGAGACTGATTTTTGGAATTTCTAAATTCAGTCACATCACCCCACTACTTCACAAACTCCATTGGTTACGCTTTCCCGAAAGGGTTGAGTATAAACTCTGCTTACTCGTGTATAAATCAATACACAATATGGCTCCAGAGTATCTTAAGGAGCTGCGTATTCCAGATGAATTGGTTGATAGACGTCTCACGCTTCGATCGGCTACAATATCTGCAATGGGCAAAGTGATCTTACCAGCTCGCAACCAATGCACTAAATTTGGCGAGCGCGCCTTTGCTGTTGCAGGACCGACGGCGTGGAATGCTCTTCCACCAATGGTTAGAAATAGTGAGTGTACACAAAAACCTTGTACACAAAAAGCAATAACAATGTGCGAATAGTGAAATAAGGAAGGAATGCAAAGCTGAGATAAGCATTATCGATAAAATTAAGAAAGGTGTGTTGAGATGGTTTGGACATGTAGAACGAATGAGTGAGGAAAGAACGGTAAAACAAATTTATGAGGCGAATGTAAGTGGAAAAAAGAGCAGAGGAAGACCGAGAAAAACATGGCCTGATCAGGTTTGCCAAATACTTGAAAGTGGTCAGGTTAGGAGTCATAACAATCGGCGGGTATGTATGAGAAGATGCATGAACGTGGAAGAGGTGAAGAATGTTTGCAAAGACAGAGTGGTGTGGCATTCTATTCTCTCTGCCTACCCCTGCGGAGAAGCGGCATGATGGTTAGTTAGTTAGTTAGTTTTAATATACCGCTCACTCCTTTCAAGAACGTCATAAATCAAAAATCGTAAATTTTCAGTTGTTGTCGTAAATATTTTTCAAATGGAGAAAAAAACATTCAGGTTTTACCTAAAAGATCTGTTGCTCAGTAAAAAGTTCAATAAGTGGCTTGATATTTATTTTTAATAAATTGTATTATATTTTTCAACTTTAAAAACGTTCTCCTGAAAAATGAAGTTTTTTGATTTATGAAGTTCTTGAAAGGAGTGAGCGAATTGTTTTATTTAAAGAGGACATAGTACCAATATTGCAAGCAGAAAGATTATAATAATAAACATATCATTTACAAAAAAATACAAACCATATTTAGAAGTATGTTGTTCCCACTGTTTGCGCAACACATCATTTCGCTTTTCAAATATTCATTTCATTCCATCACATACATTAACACAACGTGGGAAAAATTTATTCCTATTCCACTTTAGCACGATTTTCACCAAGAATTCATAAAAACTGCACTAGAAATATGAAAGAAAACACTTGGTTTTTTTTTAATAATTTTTAAATCAAACACTGATTTTTTTCAGTCTACTAAGTTGTGTTTTGAATATTGAAAGCATTAACTTTGTGGATCATATTGATATATTATTTCGAGAAATAAAAATACTTTGTGTTGTGATCCACTCACATTTTTATTAACCAACTAGTTTCGGCAACAACCTGTTGCCCTCTTCAGGGTTTAATTTATATGTTTAGTATGTTTAGTCATAAATGAAACCCTGAAGAGGGCAACAGGTTGTTGCCGAAACTAGTTGGTTAATAAAAATGTGAGTGGATCAGAGCACAAAGTATTTTTATTTCTCGAAATAATATACTAAGTTGTATTTTATTAAAAACACATAAAAATTAATATTGTGACAATTGTTTCGGCTAGTTACAGCATTTTCAAACGACTTTTTTTTTTAGCACTTGATTTTATTTAAGACAACTAGTTTCGGAAGCTAAGCTTCTATCTTTAGGTCTAAATGTAAACCTAAATACATTTAGGCCTAAAGATGGAAGCTTAGCTTCCGAAACTAGTTGTCTTAAGGTGGAGACTGACCGTAGCATTTCATCGTAACGTAACACATTACGATGCGAGCATTCAGGCAGTGAGTACAGCGAACCGAGCGCTCCATCCATAGTTTCAGGTGCTCAGTGATGCTCGCCGCGAGCGATGTTACGACGTTATGTTACAACGAAATGCTCCGATCAGTCTCCACCTTTAAATAAACTCAAGTGGTAAAAAAACAAGTGTTTTCTTTAATAATTTCAACATGTCTTACCACAAAGTAAATGCCGAAACAATAAATAAATAAATAAAGAAGTCGTTATCAAATTTAAATCAGAGATGATTGACGCGCAGTTGTTGAAGACAGTCTGTGAGCGACGGCTGCGAAGTATTGTTTTTGCTACAATCTCGGCGGTCAAACAACATTAAACACGCGTACTAATGTCGCCGCGGACGTAGCGTAATGTTATCGTCACGTTTCAAGAGCGGCAATACGGGCAAATTGACAAGTAAACAAACATCACAAAAAACCGTTTGAGTAAATAATCTCGCTGTCTGAATGATGAGTTTTTTTTCTCTCCGGCCGCTGATAAACGTTTTATCAAATTAATTAACCGTTACAATTATTGCTCTAAATAAATATTTGTCCGCCTCCGTAGCGTAGTGATTAGCGCGTTCAACTACCGTGCTGGGGGTCATATACAGTATCTACTCAATGAATTAGGGCCACGCAGAATTTCGCGCAATTTCTCAATTCAAACAGGAATAACTCAGAGAAAACCTTGAATAAAACAATATTGAAATTTATTTACACATGAACACTTTATTACGCTTAAATTATGCATATATTTTCATATAAATATAGTTAGTATTTAGTATTTCCACCTTTGGCAGAAATAACTGCCTCAATTCTTTTTGGCATACTTAAAATGCACTGTTTTATCATGTTTTTTATTTCTTCGTCTTCTGACCAAATTTTTTGAATATTTTTTTTTTAGACAGTCTACTGTCGGATTTGGAAATGAGTATACCTTATTTTTTTAACATGATCCATACGTTTTCTATAGGATTAAGGTCCGGAGAATTTCCAGGCCAGGGGAGCAAAGGCAGATTTTTGTTAGACAAAAATTTTATTATTGATTTAGCTCGGTGGCAAGGTGCCCCATCCTGCATGAAGGTGTATGGACCTTCTGTTGGGTCGAGTGTATGGTAGAAGGGCATTAAAATTCGTTCGAGGACCTGCTTATAGGAATTTTGGTTCATTGTTCCTTCCACGAAAAACAACGGCCCAGGTAAATTATTCATAATACATGACCATATCATTGTTGCAGGGGGGTGTTTGATAACTTTTACCACACAGGCCTCATTGTAACGTTCCATTGGTGTTCTCCTGACGAATCGACGGCTATCTGTCACGGCTTCTAACCGGCACTCATTACTAAAGATGACCTGAAAAATAATGAAAATTTAAGTTTAATTCAAATATATAAGTTTATTTACTAAAATGATATGTTGAAAATTCAATTTAAATAAATACCTTTTTCCAATCATCTACCGAATAATTTCGATGTAGCCTGGCCCATTTTAATCGATCCGCTTTCATTCGTGGTGTCAATTTTGGTACTTTTACAGGGCGCCTGCATTTTAGATTTACTTCGTAAAGACGTCGCCTCAGTGTTGATACCGATATATTTATACCCTCCTCTTCCAATTTTATTTTTAATGTTTTTGCTGATGCACTACGGTTTTCTAAGGCACTTTGAACGATTTTTCGATCAGTCCTCGGTGTTGTTTTTCTAATCCTACGACAGTTCTTTCGCCGATTGCTGGTGGCGGGTGACTGATTTTTTATTGATTTTGAAATTCTGTCCACTGTTTGACGAGAAACGTTTTCCTTTTTTGAAATTTCTCTATTAGATAGTATTCCTAATTTCAGTAGCACTATAACACTAGACTTTTTTTCCTCAGAAATGTCTTTACTTTTTCCCATTTTGTCCTTTTCAAAAAAAACACTTGTGTTTACAAAAAAAAATTATACTTTATGAACTAAAATTAAAAATTAAGTTTTTTTCACAAGACACGATAACTATATAACCTCTCTGAACAAAACAACAACCAGAACTCAAGAAACTTCACTAATAAATGAGATAGGACTATTTTTTGAACTTTCAACTATCTGTCTACCTGTGCTAATTAGGGACCTTTCTTAGAAAAAGGGTTTGAAATTTTGTAAAGGCTTAAATAATCCAGGTATATTTTACATATTATTGAAGGTAATATACATGATATTAGATGTCAATAGAAAACTTAAAGTATTTATGCAAAATAAATATAATAATCCAAAAGATTTCAGAGTATTCAAAAAAATAATGGGTGGCCCTAATTCATTGAGTAGATACTGTATTCCCAGGGGGGTCAAAAATAAATATACTTGTATATATATATATGAAAAAATAACTCATGTGGCGAATTTGAGTGGGGGAACAGAACATGAACAGCCGAAAAATACTTGGTACGATCAGATAAATCAGAACCTATAATCTGGTGGTATCAAAAGTCTGAGTAATTGGAGGGCATGTATGACTAGATGCATGGATGTGAAGGAAGCGAGGAGTGTATGTCAGGACAGAAGTGTGCGGCGTTCCATCCTCTCTACCTTTCGGGAAATTGGCGTGATGGTAATAGTAGTAGTAGTAGTAAAAAAACTCGAACCCTTATCCGCACCCAATGGTGCAGAAGGCACTGCATCGTATATAATCAGTTTTATCTTGATAGTTAAATACACAAAGGAAAGGTGTTTAGCCCTGAGCTTCAGCTACCAGTCCAGGATAATATTAACACATTGTTTGCGGGAAACGCTTAAAAGCGTCCTTTACATACTGTTGGTAGATAGCGGAAGACACCTACTAGTTACACCTACTCTAGGCAACTAGAAATTGCTGAAACGCAAATCTTTAGATGATCAGCTGGAGTGTCCCTTAGAGACAAAATAAAGAGTTCACGCTTTCGTGGAATCCTGGTGGTAACTGATATCAATAGAAAGGTAGAGGAAAGGTAATTGAGATGGTATGGGCACATTAGAGGTAGGGAACCTGAACATATTGTAAACCATCCGATCGCCATGGATCTTCCTCGAAAGACATCTAGAGGAAGACCAAAAAATTCATGGGTGCTGCAGTAAGATAACATGATTCGAAGGTATGGCCTAGGTGACGTTGTATATGATAGAAGGACCTACAACCTGAGGACGAGGAGAGCTGACCACAATAGTCTACAAAGATGATAAGTTGGGATGGAGCCAGGAAGAGAAAGGTAGAGAGCGGGAGACGCTTATAAGCGTTCTATTTGCTTACTTTTGGTAGAGCGCGAGAGAACCCATAAAACATTTCACAGATGGGAGTTGGGTGGTTACTTTGTGATTAGTATACTGAGTCTGCCAAGACTGAATGAGTATAATTACGGTTGGGGTTGAAGAAAAAACAGTCCGACAACAATGTGTCAACATGTTGTGTGGAGCGTACGCGCCAGGATGTCCCAGGGTCAATATTTGTCTCGAAGCGAGTATAAACACGAGCCGCGCACGAATGCTACACATAAGGATAGGAGTGTGTACTACAAACTACAAAAATAAATCTCATATTTTCAATATGTAAATCTCATATCACCAACAATCACGAGATGCTGGCAAAAACTATCCAGCATCTCGTGATTGTTGGCGATATATTAATGCAGTGAACATTGTAAATAAATATTATTTTACTGTTGTACGAAAGCGAAACGTGGACTATGGAGCAGGAAGAACACAGGTGGCTGGAGGCGTTTCAGGTGTGATTCATCGGTCGGAACATGTAAGGATAGTGAGGTATCAAACAGCGCTGGGGAGTCTAGATGCTTACTAAATAAAGTAGCACAACAGCGAGCCAAACGGATAGGCCATAATAACACCCAGGCCTGCTTCTTACGATTGCAGAAGGTATGTGCGAAGGCACAAACACAGCACAGAGGAAGACTCGCTTAACCTGCATGAAGAGACGTGTGGAGACTGACTTTGATAAACAAACCAATCACCGAAAAAATTTAAACGCACAAAGAAATATTAGAACATTTTGAGTGTGTCCAAATACTTGTTCACAAAATCTGGATTATCTCCAATTACAGGAGTTATTTTCATATTATTTTTTGACATCTCATCAAAGATGAAGAAGAATATGGAAGTCTGGGCATTTACGGGGCTTACGACCGTCATAGGCTGGTTTGAGTGATCACTTTACACACGTGTAACATTCACCAATTCTACCCATTATTGACAACCACACTACTCAAATTCTTGGAAGCTAAATAATAAGCTAAATTATAAGCTTAATAATAAAAATGAAAATGGTATTTTCTGGCGTTTCTCATGTGTGTGATTATAATCCGGGATTCGGATCTCACATACTAATATAAGAGTTTCTGCTTAATAAAAAGCTTCTTTACATCTCACCAATAGATGTCTCTAGTGAAGTTTTAGTGATTCATGAACAAGGTTTCTAAATTGGTTCATATATATATAGAACTTCCAAGAATTTGAGTAGTGTGGTTGTCAATAATGGGTAGAATTGGTGAATGTTACACGTGTGTAAAGTGATCACTCAAACCAGCCTATGAAGGTCGTAAGCCCCGTAAATGCCCAGACTTCCATATTCTTCTTCATCTTTGATGAGATGTCAAAAAATAATAAGAAATATTAGAGTGAAACATCACATATATTTTGACGCCCCTCATTTGGATGTGTGTAATACATTCAAAACATTATGTATCATACATGAAATGTGCGATTTTTTACATTAAAAACAAAACAGATTCCATACGCTGCTCTACATATCGCTCACTCCTTTCAAGAACGTCACAAATCAAAAAACTTGATTTTTCAGGAGAACGTTTTTAAAGTTTAAATATATAATACAATGTATTAAAAATAAATATCAAGCCACTCATTGAACTTTTTACTGTGTAACAGATCTTTTTAGGTAAAACCTGAAGGTTTTTTCCCCGTTTTAAAAATATTTAGTATATTTAAAAAAATAATTAAACAATACCTTTTCTTCAAAATGAAAAAACAACACTTTCTGCCCTGTGGCTGGTAAGTATCAAGTTAAAAATATGCCTATTTAGCTGGGATATAGTACATTTTCTCAGCATTCCGAAAACATGCACAACTGAAAATTGACAATTTTTGATTTATGACGTTCTTGATAGGAGTGAGCGATATGGAGCATGAGGATTCGGCGAGTGATCATACATTATGTAGAAGGGCACCAACACACATTTGTGCGTTCCAGAAACTTTACGTTGCGGCGTTGTGAACATATTTGTGCATTTTGGAAAACTTTATTTATTTATTTAAACTTCATGTACAAAAATTAAATATGTAAATTGGCGTATTGCTAAGAAGCAATATCTTTCAATTAACCAAAATGTTATCTTATGTTGCGGTTTAAAACCTTATTTACATTAAATATGTAATTTTTATTATGAGTCCATGCGCTCCGTACAAGGAGCGCAAGGATTCAAAGAGTGATCATATGTGTGCACAAACACTAGTACGGTTGGACAGTGTGTCCACCAAGAACGGGGCCGTGTGACTGAGGCACAGAGGCCCGCACGAGCCCGTCCAATTGTTATCTCTGTTTGCCCACAGATTAGCATGTCGTTACACTAAACAGGCTACTAGCTCCAGTGAAGGATGAGGTCGTTCTCTAGCGGGCAAGTAGCAAAATGATAGCAATAAAAATCAAAACAGATATTTATTTACAGCATCAAGGCTGGGGTATTTCTAACACTGTCAATATTTGGAATGATATTACATACTAGCCTCTTATTGTCCCGAAGGTTAGCAAACATCGTGACAATTTTTGTACTTGTATAATACTTACAACATTTTGAGTGTGTCTCAATACTTGTTCACAAAATCTGGATTATCTCCAATTACAGGAGTTATTTTCATATTATTTTTTGACAACTCATCAAAGATGAAGAAGAATATGGAAGTCTGGGCATTCTTCTTCATCTTTGATGAGTTGTCAAAAAATAATATGAAAATAACTCCTGTAATTGGAGATAATCCAGATTTTGTGAACAAGTATTTGGACACACTCAAAATGTTGTAAATAAATTATCTGGTCAAATTATAAGCTTAATAATAAAAATGAAAATGGTATTTTCTGGCGTTTCTCATGTGTGTGATTATAATCCAGGATTCGGGTCTCACATACTAATATAAGAGTTTCTGCTTAATAAAAAGCTTCTTTACATCTTACCAATAGATGTCTCTAGTGAAGTTCTAGTGATTCATGAACAAGGTTTCTAAATTGGTTCATATATGTAGAACTTCCAAGAATTTGAGTAGTGTGGTTGTCAATAATGGGTAGAATTGGTGAATGTTACACGTGTGTAAAGTGATCACTTAAACCAGCCTATGACGGTCGTAAGCCCCGTAAATGCCCAGACTTCCATATTCTTCTTCATCTTTGATGAGTTGTCAAAAAATAATATGTATAATACTTTGTCTGAAGCCATTCTGAACAGTGACTTAGTGCTAAAGTAAAATCAAACTCTCTCAAGTTATTATATTGCTAAGCCAGAATATAACTCTTTCTTCTTACGACATTTTACTTTTATTTCATTAACTGATTCGGCAGTGACTTTGTGGTAAAATCTATTTTCAATTAATGTTTTACTTAACATTTTACGGGGCATTTACGGGGCTTACGACCGTCATAGGCTGGTTTAAGTGATCACTTTACACACGTGTAACATTCACCAATTCTACCCATTATTGACAACCACACTACTCAAATTCTTGGAAGTTCTATATATATGAACCAATTTAGAGACCTTGTTCTTGAATCACTAGAACTTCACTATTATATTCTTCATCTTTGATGAGATGTCAAAAAATAATATGAAAATAACTCCTGTAATTGGAGATAATCCAGATTTTGTGAACAAGTATTTGGACACACTCAAAATGTTGTAAATGTTTTACTTAGTATATACCACTATTTCTTAAAATCTACTGTGACACGTGTTTCGATGCATTCCGCATACGGTGTTTGAAAATGATGCGGAATAGATTTTAAGATATAGTGGTATTTATCAAGTAAAACATTAATTTAAAATTTTACTTTTAAGTTTACTTTCAACTTTACCTAATAGTATTTCTTGTAATGATAACTTTCCATTCCTCAACACAGCACAGCAATCTTTAGTAATTCATTTTCTTATTATTTTTATTATTACCAACATATTGTATTCGGGTGGCTTTTCCATCAATCCCAACCCTAATTATACTCGGGCAGTCTGTATACTAATCACAAATAACCGCAAACCCAATTCCCATCTGTACAATGTTTTCGGCATCTCTCGCGCTCTACCAAAAGTAAGCAAATAGAACGCTTATAAGCATCTCCCGCTCTCTACAGCCAGTATGTAAAAGACACTTTTAAGCGTGTCCCGCAAACAATGTGTCAATGTTATTATTCAATTTTATTTTGTTTACAACTAATGCCTATAACAATATTAACAAAAATATCTACAATAATAATAAAAGAATACATTATATTAAAAATAATAAAAGAAAAAATATCAATAAAAATAGACATTCAAAACAATTTGTCACATAAACAACTGGTTACATACTAGAAAAAAAACTGGAAAGACTTTCAGATTGGTGCAATAAAAATTAACTTTATCTAAACTCACAAAGACTGAGCTGCGCTAACTGGTCAGCGTGTTTAGCTACCGTGCTGGAGGTCCCGGGTTCGATTCCCAGGGGGGGAGGTGAAAATAAATATTAGTGATTTAACACTGTAATATTTATTTAATATTACCCTGGACTGGTTCCTGAAGCGCAAGAGTGATCACCTTGCCTTCATGTAAGTAATGATCAAGATAACACTGCGTCAATTTGATGCAGTGCCCTATGCACCATTAGGTGCGGATAAGGGTTATAAATAAAATTTTAAAAAAACTCACAAAAATGCCAAATTACGAGATTCTATACAAACAGAAACCAACATTTTTTAAATATATTATTAGATTAAAACCAATATTTTTAGCTTTTCCACTTTATTTTTATTCGACCAGCGACCGGGTTTCGTCGTTACCGACATCATCAGACGTCGTTACCGACATCCAGTATGATGATGTCGGTAACGACGAAACCCGGTCGCTGGTCAAATAAAAATAAAGTGGAAAAGCTAAAAAATATTGGTTTTAATCTAATAATATATTAAAAATGCAATTTCATCACGAAGTGTCAGTGGATAATATAAATCAACATTTTTTTGATTACTCAATCGACAAAGTATACCTAGAATCGGTATTAAAAATAGAAGATCTAGGTATATGTATATAACTTTCGACACCAAACTCAGCTTTCTATCGCACACAAAAAAAATAACCAACAAAAGTAAGAACACTCGGTTTCATAAAAAGAATTACTAAAGACTTCGATATTATTACTACTATGTATCCTTCTCTTTTCATAGAATGACCGGAGTACCCTGGCAATTCCACTTGTTTCAAGATTATGCACTTGTTGCACAATATCGAACGCCGTGATGCAATATTGGGACAACATTTATTGACCTCATATAATATTTTGTACTCCGAATTGTGTGACTGATAATGAGACACTGTTAATCCGGTAATTTCCAATTTGTGTTCAGATAAGCGCGCTATCCTGCCGTGTGATAGGAAAATATAAAAAGATTCGAGACAACAGAGATAAAGAATTATTTGTCTTTCATAACCCACTCGGACCGGTGATAAGATTATCTCAAAACAAATGCAATCAAAATACAGAAAAAAAATAAATGCCTCATTTTTGTTTAAATTGAATTTATCACTACTAGATATAATCTCAGTTACAATCTGCAATATTTAATTAGGTAAAAAAATATATAAATAAAAAAAATATTGGAAAGATCTAGGAATATGTTTTAAACAGATTTTTATCAATTTCAATTTGTGTTGGCCATATGCTCCACCTAGGAAGCGAACATGGAAAGAAGAAGAAGAAGAATCAGGGAACGACGTGAACATCGTTTTTTCCAAGAACTGTCATTTTGCCGTGTTAATTTTTACGATAGTTTAGTATTCTAGGGTTGAAAATATACTGAAAATACATTACAATATCCAGGCCAATTGCAAAGGAAACACGTTCATACATTTATTTTGCAAAATGCAGGAATCAAACCCCAGATGCCAGATTTGCATCTACCCAACCGCTCTATGGTGCCTTTTTAACTAAGAATTTGAGATAATTATTTACTCACATGAGATGGAATTCAACAGTATATGTGTCGCTTACTTTCAAAATCCGCCAGATCCAATTTTATAAGATTTTAAAATAAATACTGAATCAGAATGCCAACTGTGGGTTTTATTGTTTAAGATATTTATTTACTTGAAAACCCTGCTGAAAAATACTTAAAAACAGCGTTGTATTTCAAATTCCGCTATATTCATGAAACTTGCCTCCTGACCCATATCGGCCAATCAAAGAGCGGGGATAGGTCAAAAATTAAGATGACGTCATTATCGGTTTGTGTCTCGTGTTTTTTTTTTAAATACAAAAAAAAGGGAAAATTCTCTATTTCATAATATTTTATCTAAAGATAGACAAATCTTTGAAACATAAATGTAATCCGGATAATTTTGCATTTTATAAAATTAAACTTTATTTTAACCACTTTTTTATTATTAGTACACTTTAACCTACCGGTTTTGACAAGAACCTTGTCATCATCAGGGTTCATTAAATTCTCCAGCATTAAAATACTCTAAATTTATAAAGTTCACAAAATGTGCCACAAAGTATCTGTGAAAAACATTCAAAATTTTTTGCATTTTTTGTAAAATCGACTTACATGGATCTGGCGGCTTTTGAAATTAGGCGACACATATATATATAGTATGTGTGAGTTTATATGTTAGTGTGTACATATATTAGACACAGATAAAAGTAATAATAACAAAGCTTATCAAACAATCTCGCCATCAGCAACATTTGATAGCGATTCAGTGTGATCAGTTGGAATTTTTGCCAAATAAGCATGACACAAAGCTAAAACAATAATAAATATAGATTAAAACATGTACTTTGTGTAAGATCATATCACGTGTACGCTAGAATTCTCACTAACCAGTTGCTCGGGTTCACTATCATGAAAACGCAAATCCATTCTCGCCGTTTGGAAATAAAAAAAATGTCACCATACATATTTTATTATTGAAAGTTTATTTGTTTAGGTAGACACTTATTAATAATGAATGCTGGGAACAGAGTGAATGGTGCACTAAAATCAGTTTTAGCAAATAAAAATCTATCAGCGGAAGCTAAACTGGCAGTACACAATGGAGTTCTGGTTCCAACCCTTATGTATGGAAGCGAAGCATGGAGTTGGCAAAAGAAGGATGAAAGCAGACTGAATGCAGTCGAAATGCGCTCATTACTCAAATATTGTTTTAATGATAAACTAGATACAAACACGTAATAAGTGTCTAACTATCACGCCGCTTCCCCGCAGGGGTAGGCAGAGAGAATCGAACGCCATACCACTCTGTCTTTGCAAACATTCTTTGCCTCTTCTATGTTCATGCACCTCCTCATACATACCCGCCGATTATAACGACTCTCAACCTAACCGCTTTCGAGTATTTGGCATACCTGATCGTGCCAAGTTTTTCTCGGTCTTCCTTTGCTCTTTTTTTCAATAACATTCGCCTCATAAATTTGTTTTACCGTTCTTTCTTCACTCATTCGTTCTACATGTCCAAACCATCTCAAAACAAATTTAAAAAAAAAATAAAATCGACTATAACTACGCTTGTCCTAGATCATTCAAGTGGTGTAGCAATTTTAGTCTTATTTAAAAGTCAATCGGCGGGCATGTGAGTTAATAAATAACCCTAATATACGGTTTCGAAAAGAAAAGTCCCCCTTAAATAAAAAATAAAATAACCTGACATTTGAGTTCTATTTTTATCTGCCTCTGCGGTGTAATAGTTAGCATGTTTACCTACCGCGCTGGAGGTCTCAGGTACGATTCCCAGGGGGTGAGGTGAAAACAAATATTAGCGATTTTACACTCTAATATTTAATTAATAATGTAAATATTTTGATTTTTTCACTCTAAAATTTATTCAATTTTTTTTTTCCTTGGGGGTCAAGGGATCTTGCATCCCTTATGTCACCGCAACCATGTTAGGTCTATTGTGACTTCCCTGTATTTTACAGCTCACTGCCAAGACCTACATGAGTCATGTAACTCACGACCTATCTTGGTGGTAGGAGCTTCACCTTTTCGGAGTCCAGTAGAGGTCCTCCAAGGATGTGACTTCGTTTGTGAGCGAGTTCAATATTACCCTGGACTGATACCTGAAGCGGAGGGCTGATCACCTTCCATGTGTTATAAATATATGAGATTTTTTCACACTAATATTTGTTCAATACTACCCTCGGCTGTCCAAACTTAAACAGCAGATTCTACTTAGTCCAAAAATGCAAAAAAAACCTACTACAAAAAAATGTCGACAGCCGCCCTGTAATGGTCACCTTTCTGATCACCTTTCCTTCATATGTTAACGATCAAGATAACCCTGCGTTTATATGATGCAGTGCCCTATGCACCATTGCAGTGCGGATAAGGGTTTGAAAAAGAAGAATATTTTGTGAAAAAAAAGCAACAAACGGTTGATTTCTCACACGGATGATAAGGAAAATAGGAATAGTATAATAAATTGTCATGTAGCAATAGCTGCCACTGTTATTTATAATTTATCGAGAGTGTATCAGCGAGCTGACCGCTGACCGCTGACTGCTGACCGTGGGGTTATCGAGAACGGCTGAAAATGGAGTTATCACAACTCTTTTGTTTACCCAGCACGTTCACGCGGAGCGAGCGCAAACATAACTAGATATATTTAGCGTCAATTATCGGCGGTCTACCAATTGCTTTCAGGATGACGATTCGGGCAAGCGGGCGGCGTGCGTAGATACGCAAGACGTTTGCGCTCGCAATCACTGGCGGAATCACAACTTGGCCGACTAAGATAAACTTCATAATAATGAAAATGCTATTTCATATTCTTCTTTGACATCTCATCAAAGATGAAGAAGAATACGAAAGTCTAGGCATTTACGGGGCTGACGACCGTCATAGGCTGGTTTAAGTGATCACTTTACATACGTGTAACATACACCAATTCTACCCATTATTGACAACCACACGACTCAAATTCTTAGAAGTTCTATATTTATATATGAACCAATTCAGAAAACTTGTTCTTGAAACATTAGAACTTCCGAGCATCCGAAACTATGGATGGAGCGCTCGGCTCGCTGTACTGACTATACGAATGCTCGCATTGGCTCCGGTCAGACCCTACCATTACATTTAGCGGGGCGATTCATTACATAATCAAGATATCTGACTGCTTCACTTCTATTGAAACGGGAGAGCAAGCAAAACTCGATTTCCCATATTTATATACAAAAGCAATTTTCAACAACAAAATAATAACCTAATGACACCTGTGTTCGGGGCACGTTACTAATTAGAGAAATATCGGAGATTCAAACCTGGAAGTTGTGCCACTGCTGCAACAGATGGTGCTGGCACGCGACGCAGCCTTGGATGAGTCCCTGGGCGTCCTTGGGGCGAGATCTGGCGGGCCGCGGGTGGTGCTCGTTGAAGATGGGAAAGAAAGGCTGGTTCTTCGATGCCTGAAACGCACATCAAATTAACAGTAAATTTTTTTTTTGGCAATATCCAATTCAAACCCCGCCCACACCTTTCGTCCTACGAGTATATAAGCTGGTTTATTAATATGTTTAATCTTGTGCATGTTTAACCTCGGCTCGTAACGCATGTTTATGCTGAAACATTTAGTGCATGTTGGTCTTCGGGTCGACCAAAAATCGCATGTGTTAAACATTTTGTGTAGTTTTAAGTGTGTAAATGGTGCTATGGTGGTGAAGGGTGGTATTGTTTGCATGCTGTGGTAGTGATTGTCCTGACGAAGAGACGGGTACGTAAAATAAAGTTAAAATGACTAACCACAAAGTAAATGCTTTAAATATTAACAATATTTTATTCAAATGCCCAAACCATCTCAACACACCTTTCTCAATTTTATCAATAACGCTCATCTCAGCCTTGCATTCTTTCACTATATCACCATTCGAACATCTATTTTACATCGTTTTGCTGCATATTCCTTACCTGCACAGTTAATTTTTAAAACAAATTTTTCAAAAAAATTTTTTTTAAAGGAATAATCCGCAAAGCCTCTATTTTTAGAGGCTTGTCTGCAGGTAGGATAGTAAGGATAGGGAAAGTAAATGTGAAAAATACATCACACACACCCGGACCAATTGAAAATAAATCTTTCTTGAATTCATTTAGCAATTGGCGGGCAGCGAACATGCATCGCCAGTTTCACAGTCGAGCGTCAACCTGCCATTCAAAAGAAGTAGCATGCAAAAACCCACCATTTATTTAAAAAAACCGAATACTACTAAAAACACAAGTCAAATCGTTGTGTGAACCGACCCTAACATGTTTATTTCCCTGACTCTACAGTTTTAACTGTAAACAGATAATAAATAGCAATTCTCTAAGGAAGCAGATAAATGTGTATCACTGTGTCCCTGAAATAGGTTACGACGCAACAAGATCCGCCTGATGTCATCGAAGGTTATAAAAACAGAATAGGGTTACTTTCCAGTAACAAGTGGCAAAACATGAACACACAGACAGCGTACCTAGCGGAGCGGAGGGCAGAGGGCACAGATAGTAAGCCCGTGATGCACTCGTTACTTTGTGATACTACAAACAATTTGGATGGCACACGAGACAAAAATTTCCATGAAATACAATTAAATTATTATAAATAATCTAGCAATAAAGATATGTCCAATGAATGGAAAAATGGATTGTTGGAAATGCACATTACAAAAGTACGATTTGAGATTTTCTGCTCCAAATAATAAGTAATAAAAGTCTAAAATGTATACATTTTAGATATTTAGCTCACTCCTTTCAACGTCATAAATCAAAAAACTTAATTTTTCAGGAGAACGTTATTGAAATTTTTACTACGCAACAGATCTTTTTAGGTAAAACCTGAAGGTTCTTTCTCCATTTGAAAAATATTTAGTATATTTAAAAAGTAATTAAACAATACCTTTTCTTCAAAATGCAAAAACAACATTTTCTGCCCTGTAACGGGTAAATATTAAGTTAAAAATATGCCTCTTTTGCTGGGATATAGTACATTTTCTGGGCATTCCCACGATATGTACTCTCACATCCGTGTCGGCACTTTGAGCCGACGACACATCACCTAAAGATGAAATTAAACATTCACCAGACTTACATCTTTGGGTTCCTTGGTGTTGAGATTGCACAGTGACCCCCTCTTGTACTCGTCGCCGCACACGTAGCACACCTCCGTAACCGAGTTCTTGTCCGGCATGGAGAGGTCCAGTATATCCCGGTCCGAGCTCGAGTTGGAGTTGCCCGAGTAGACCGAGTGCGAGCTCTTGGCCGAGTCCAGATACCCGCTCGGCTCGGAGAGACTCGAGTGCTGCGAGCCCAGAGATATGACGTTGGTCTCCTTGGGGATGTTCCGGAGGTCGAGGACGCCGTCGACGGGATCTATGGTTATGCTGGCCGAGAGCAGGTGGGATTTGAGTGGGACTGGATGCAGTTTCCCGTCTTGGTGCTTGGACTCGTACTGCTTGGAGTGGGATATCTTTTCGACCACCGGCGGTACGCTGATGTGTCCTTTGACGACCGCGCGTTGCTCGTATCGAGAGTTGTGGACCGCGTTGTACTTGTGTTCTTGCGAGCGGGACGCGTCATTCACTACATTAGACTTTAAGTTAATTTCTTGCGTGGTGGGAGCGGACGCGTTCAGTTCGCTTACAGTTTTCACTTTAGTAGGGTAGTGATGCGGCGTCGTGGCGTAATTCAACTGGTGTTCGTACTGCGATCCCGTTATCTTGATGTCTTGGTACGGTTTACTGGGAGGGTAGGGGTGATACGCGGGTTCCATCTTGTCCTTCTGGTCATGGCTCCTCCTGACGGCGTCTTGGTGGTATCGGACGGCGGCGTCGTAGTGCCGCCCGGGGGCGCCCGGCTGGCCGGGGGGCTGCGGGTTGCGGGGGTGGTCGCGGGAGGAGGGGCGCGCGGCGGGCGAGGGGGACGGGGAGGGCGAGGGGGCCGCGGGGGAGGGCGGAGGCTGCCCGGAGCCCTCCGAGTTGAGGCCGAGCATCTGGGCCGCGTACTCGCCTTGGAAGGACATGTCTGCGCCTGCAATCCAACAAAACTAATAAGTATTCGCAATAATAATTAAGAAGTACGAGCTATTGCACTTAATCATAAAAGGAAAAACAGAGGGTCAACGAGATGTGAGCAGAAGACTCCTGGCTCCGGAATATACAAGATTAGATGGGGATCAGGGCCGTCGAGGCCCTGTTTAGACCTGCCCGAGACAAGGACAATTACTCTTAATTGATAGTCGACATCAGGGAGACCTGACATGACATGACACAAACAGAAGAAAAAGATTATAATTATTTAAAATATAAATCGTTTTGTCTAGATCCATTTTATTACCTAAACTTATTTTTCATATGAAAATATTCAATTTTCATATTAAATTATTTTCCTCAACGCCTTGAGGAATGGATACATTAACCTCTGCACGGATTGACCAAACTCCTGAGTTGCAAATCAATTTATCTTCAATAACGCTAATCATTTTGAGCCATCCTTAATTCATATCTCGCAATTAGTATGACACATAAATTACTGAGACAAATTATATTTAAAATGAAATTTAAAAATATCGAAATATTCTGCAATCTTTTTCAGCTTATCTGAGCTTTGTAAAGCAATAGGGTGTGGATGATAAAAAAATTCACAGAATAAACAATAACAAATAAAAAAAATATTAGCTTGTTATTTTTCGGAAATATGGCGGGAAGTATTGTTTACAAAGCGATCTCGTATTTTAGGATATTTTAAATTCCGAGAAAATATTACGTAAACATATTTGGTTAAACATGACCCAATTCAAGGTTTTTTCCTCGTGTCAGTTCATAACAGTAGTAAAATTGTAATAAAACTCTCCTTATCATTCATCAGTAATTTTTTCTCTCTCCAATGTCTGTACACGACGGATTCTCAAGTTCTTTGGACACGTTGCGCGTGGCAATGAGGATAGAACGACTGGTTGTGATCGATAGCCTGGAAGGGGAAGAAAGGGAGAGGAAGATCCCCACACGAAGACCGATCAAGTTAAGGCAGCACACGTGCACGTGCAGCGCAGTCAAGGGATAACTGGAGAAGAGTCATTGCTTCCGCAAGGGTCACAAACCTCAGTAATGAGGAATAAGCCGGAAAAGAAAAGTTTTTTTTCTTATAATCAAATCTCTAAAACTACAAAAATGGGTATAATACGATAATTATAACCCGGATTTTTTGTTTGTTATATCCAAAGTTAGTTAAATATCGAAGCTTTACTGTATTGGGTTTTATTTGGTAAGAAATAATAATAATAATAATAATAATAAAATTGGATAACTTATATAGCGCCATTTCCGTAAAAAGAATACCTCAAGGGCGCTTCACGGTGAATGAATTGGGGAAAATATTATGGTGGAAATGATTTAGCAAACAAATGTGTTTTTAGTCTTTTTCTAAAGATCATCTCACTCTCACTATTTCTAACCATTGGTGGAAGAGCATTCCACGCCGTCGGTCCTGCAACAGCAAAGGCACGCTCGCCAAATTTAGTGCGTTGGTTGCGAGCTGGTAAGATAACTTTGCCCATTGCAGATGTTGTAGCCGATCTAAGCGTGAGACGTCTGTCAACCAATTCATCTGGAATACACAGCTCCTTAAGATACTCTGGAGCCATATTGTGTATTGATTTATACATGAGTAGGCAGAGTTTATACTCAACCCTTTCGGGAATGCGTAACCAGTGGAGCGTAACCAATGGCCGACTAGTTGGTGCATATGCACTTTTAACTCTGCGGCATTGACACGCAAATAAATCACGTGAGCCGATATCTAAAATGGAGCAATAATATTATTAGCGTGGAACGAAAAGGCGCAAGCCGCTCATATTATCGGAAAATAATAATATAACAAGAGGAGCTATGCTACACGTCCGTGACCTACGCCATTATTTGTTTGTTTCGCGCAAACAGACAGTTGTATTAATGAGCGAGAGACTTTATATTCAAATTGATTGTAATATACGCAATCTTCTAAAAAAGCAACAACAAAAAAAAGAGAAAAATATATTACGTCAGATTTAATTACAACCTTATACCGTATTTTTATACATATTTGTTACAACAAAAAACTTATATTTTTTTCTTAAGTTTTACTTGGTAAAACCTAAATTTCTTAACACATTGTTTGCGGGAAACGCTTTAAGCGTCTTTTACATACTGTTGGTAGAGAACGGGAGATGCTTATAGGCGCTCTATTTGCTTACTTTTGGTAGAGCGCGAGAGATGCCAAAAAACATTGTACAGATCGGAATAGGATTTGCAGCTACATGTGATTATTATAAGACCTTAATTAGTATATTAATTAGGGTCGGAGTTGATGAAAAAACCATCTGACGTGTTAAAATCTATTGTGACACATGTTTCGATGCATTCCGCATCATTTTCAAACACCATAAAACGTGTTTGAAATGATGCGGAATAAATTTTAAGGAATAGTGATATTAACCAAGTTAAACATGAAATAAAAACGGATAGATATTACCACAAAATGACTGCCGAATAAAAAACTTATAACTAACATTTAGAAATCTCAACATAGATGAAGAGGAATATGAAAGTCTGGGTATTTACAGGACTTATGATCTCTCATGGCTAGTTTGTTGTACTGTTTAGTATCTTAAAAAAAAAACTTTTTAAATCTGCCAAAAAAAACTCTTTTTTTTCTGCCTTTTTTTTATTCACCCGGAAGAAAAATATATAATTAATAAATCCTTTATTGGTTTTTTGTTGCCGTCAAAAATTAAAAGGTGGATCTTTCCTGCCGATTGAAGACTGCAGCTGTAGCTTGTAAGACGTCTTGTAAGACGCCCGTGAAATAGTAGTATACTGACCGGGGCATTTGGTCGTAGCGTAACACGTTACGATGCGAGCATTCAGGCAGTCAGTACGCCGAGCCGAGCGTTCCATACATAGTTTCGGATGCTCGGTGACGCTTGCCACGAGCAATGTTACGACGAAATGCTCTGGTCAGTCTCCACCTTTAGAAATCTGTTATATTTTATTTTTTTAAATATTTTTTGTATTTATTAAATATGTATATAAAACCATATTTTTAAATATTATTAGTTCATTTCTTTCTTTCCCTTTAAAAAAAAAAAAATCACAAAAAAGTGCTGTTTTACACTGTTCTGATTCATGACACCTCCTTAAGGGATGAAAAGAACGTAGAAGGTTATGGTGGAAGCAGACCAATTGTAAACAAATATATCACAGGACAACACACCCCCAAAAGGCATAGCAGACATTGCGTCATCAGTGCTAACATTCAAATTGACATCAAAAGTTTTAAATTACGTCCATATAGAACGGGTACGCGTGAGACCCGTCAATTAGCATAAATTACACATGGCTCACTCCTTTCAACAACGTCATATATCAAAAATCGACAATTTTCAGTTGTGAATGTTTTCGGAATGCCCAGAAAATGTACTATATCCCAGCAAAAGCGGCATATTTTTAACTTAATATTTACCCGCTACAGGGCAGAAAGTGTTGTTTTTGCATTTTGAAGAAAAGGTATTGTTTAATTATTTTTTTAAATATACTAAATATTTTTCAAATGGAGAAAAAACATTCAGGTTTTACCTGAAAAGATCTGTTGCACAGTAAAAAGTTCAATAAGTGGCTTGATATTTATTTTCAATACATTTTATTATATTTTAAAACTTTAAAAACGAACTCCTGAAAAATCAAGTTTTTAGATATATGACGTTGTTGAAAGGAGTAAGCGACTTGTGATCTTGCGAGCCATATAAATTAACAAAAACCCGCTAAATGTTTAGAAAAACAATGCCAATACTATACATTTAATATTATAGGTGTCCCAGCTTGAGATGAAACATCTATCGTTTTTATATGGAAGAAGATGTTAGTCTGAATTTTGAATTACGGCTTATGCAAGACCGCTTACCATGGGCCTACTTAGGCTTCAACTTCATATGTTCATAGCCTATAGGTATAGGTAAACTCACTCATGAGTGAGTTTACTCTTTATGTTTGAAGTAACTATAATTTCATGAGTGAGTTTACTATAATTTCATGTAATTCACAAGTGCAAATTCTAGGCAAAAATACTTGCTCTCAGGTCTTACTTACTTATAAGCGCAACATTTTGAGTATGTCCAAATACGTATAAGATACGTATAGATGTCTCTAGTGAAATTAAAAATATATATATATATATATATATATATATATATATATATATATATATATATATATATATATATATATATATATATATATATATATATATATATATATATATATATATATATATATATATATATATATATATATATATATATATATATATATATATATATATATATATATATATATATATATATATATATATATATATATATATATATATATATATATATATATATATATATATATATATATATATATATATATATATATATATATATATATATATATATATATATATATATATATATATATATATATATATATATATATATATATATATATATATATATATATATATATATATATATATATATATATATATATATATATATATATATATATATATATATATATATATATATATATATATATATATATATATATATATATATATATATATATATATATATATATATATATATATATATATATATATATATATATATATATATATATATATATATATATATATATATATATATATATATATATATATATATATATATATATATATATATATATATATATATATATATATATATATATATATATATATATATATATATATATATATATATATATATATATATATATATATATATATATATATATATATATATATATATATATATATATATATATATATATATATATATATATATATATATATATATATATATATATATATATATATATATATATATATATATATATATATATATATATATATATATATATATATATATATATATATATATATATATATATATATATATATATATATATATATATATATATATATATATATATATATATATATATATATATATATATATATATATATATATATATATATATATATATATATATATATATATATATATATATATATATATATATATATATATATATATATATATATATATATATATATATATATATATATATATATATATATATATATATATATATATATATATATATATATATATATATATATATATATATATATATATATATATATATATATATATATATATATATATATATATATATATATATATATATATATATATATATATATATATATATATATATATATATATATATATATATATATATATATATATATATATATATACATAAAGAAGTTCCAAGAATTTGAGTAGTGTGGTTGTCAATCACGGATAGAATTGGTGAATGTTACACGTGTGTAAAGTGATGCCCTCGTAAATGTCCAGATTCCATATTCTTCTTCATCTTTGTTGAGATGTAATACTTATAATTTTGATATACATTTTTCTCATCATTAGTATTAATTACTTAAAATGCGAGCTCACATTTTTTCCACTCGTATTTATTACAACAGTATGTAGAGCAGAGGACAAATGAATTTTTCCCCATTGGAATGTAATTTATTGGAATGTCTATCTGGTTGTTTTTTTTTTTTGGGGGGGCCGGAAAGGGTTAAACGGATTCAGAAAATCAGTCATAAATTTCAGATACCAATATAATATTAAATGGCAATACGTATTTGAATTATTACAGTGAAATAATTATAAATAAAAATTCAGTCTAAAGTCTGATGTGGTAAAAAAAAACAAGTGTTTTATTTATAAGTTTAATCATGTCATACCACAATGTGAATGCCGAAACAATAAAAAATAAACAACATTATGTGATGATGATAAAAAATCACAAATATTCTTTTTCGACTCACACAAAAACCTTCGAAACAAATTAATCACGTAAGTAGAGGCCTTACTGTATTGTATATATCGCTCACTCCTTTCAAGAACGTCATAAATCAAAAAACTTGAATTATCAGAAGAACATTTTTTAAAGTTTAAAAATATTATAAAATGTATTAAAAATAAATATCAAGCCACTCATTTAACTTTTTACTGTGCAACAGATCTTTTTAGGTAAAACCTGAAGGTTTTTTTTCCATTTGAAAAATATATAGTATTTTTTTAAAAAATAATTAAACGATACCTTTTCATCAAAATACAAAAACAACACTTTCTGCCCTGTAGCGGGTAAATATTAAGTTAAAAATATGCCGCTTTTACTGGGATATAGTACATTTTCTGGGCATTCCGAAAACAACCGAAAATTGACGATTTTTGATTTATGACGATCTTGAAAGGAGTGAGCGAAATGCTAAAACTTGGCACGATCAGGTATGCCAAATACTTGAAAGTATTCAGGTTAGGAGTCGAAACAATCGGCGAGTGTGTATGAGGAGATGCATGAACGTGCAAGAGGCGAGGAATGTTTGCAAAGACAGAGTGGTGTGGCGTTCTATTCTCTCTGCCTACCCCTGCGGAGAAGCAGTAATGGTTAGTTAGTTAGTAAGTAATGTTAAATTTTTTAATTTAAAAATTGTGTAAATACGAATTCACGCGAGCTGAAATCGAGTAAATAAAGGACTTACTGTATTTATTCATACTTATATATAATTTAATAAATAAAAAAAAACATTTAATAAAACGTTATCGGCAGTTTATTATCAGCAAAACAATATCTTTAAATACCCCAGATATGTAATAAATAAACAATGACCTATCCGATACGAGCGAACGGCAAATTGTATAAAAATAAATGTGTAAACAGTTGAATGTGACATGGCCGGGGTCGGGCGGTATCTCCGGAGGGTCGGGGGGTCAGAGAAGTCAAAGGGGTCAGCGGGGTCTAGCGGGGTCCGGCGGAATATACTACGGCGACCCCCCGACCCCGTTGTGGAGATTACGCAGCGATTAGCAGATAACTGGTCGCTGTCTGAACTCTAGGGGCGATAGATTGCTCATTATAATTGATTGCCATTTTATTTCGTGCCGGACAAGAGTCGAACATTTGCAGAGTATCGATACTTCTTCTTCTTCTTCCGCACCTCAATGGTGCATAGGGCACTGCATCATATAAATGCAGTGTTATCTTGATCGTTAACACATGACGGAAAGGTGATCAGCCCTCCGCTTCAGGTACCAGTCCAGGGCAATATTGAAAAAATATTACAGTGAAAAAATAACTTAACTGGGAATCGAACCCGGGACCTCCGGTACGGTAGGCGAGCACGCTGACCATTATACTACGGAGGTGGACATTAACGCTACGGAGTATCAATACAGTAGATTTAAAGTATCTAAAATATGTTTTTATGCGCCAACATTTATTTTGTAAAAATATTTATAGATCTAGCCAAAAAAAGAATTAAAAAAAAATTCTAACCCTTATCCTTGGGCGCCTGCGGGGGGTGGCACTTGCCCCCCCCCCCCCTGGATTAATTGAAAATGGTCAAATAATGTTTCCTGTTTCCTATATGTTTATAAAAAAATTGTTGCTACAGTATGCCCGTCATTATTACTACAGCTTCCTGTCCGTTTATTCACTACACAAATACGCTACAGTAAATTAAAACCATATTAAAACACAACTAAAAATATTTTTCCCCCCCGTAGAAAATTTTCTGCGGGCGCCCATGCCCTTATCAGCACACAATGGTGCATAGGGCACTGCATCATATAAAATTAAAGTTGTCTTAACATATGAAGGAAAGAAAGCCCCGCGCTTCAGTTACCAGTCCAGAGTAATATTGAATAAATATTAGATTGAAAATATTTATTTCACCCCCCTGGGAATCGAACCCGGGACCTCCAGTGTGGTAGCCGACCGTGCTGACCATTACACTATAGAGGCGGAAAGAATAAATAGTGTACTAGAAATCCCTTTTCTCAAATACAGACTCGCGCAAAGACTCATTTTCCATAGCTACAAAACTGTTTAATTCATTCTACTACTCTGAAATATTTAGACTCACTCCTGTAAAGTAAGGCCAGGTGATGCGGGACACTTTACTGATGGAGGCGACGCTACGCACAATCGCAGGCTCTGACCCGGAGAGATAGGCAGGCCGCCCAGAGGTCAGCAGAGGACGTAATGCGAGCAACGAGAAGAACATGGCGTACTTTGTAGCATGATAATGACCTAACTAAACTACTACCGATGTTACTTGAGAATACTGGTAATCTATGTTGTATTGTATTTTACAATAATAAAAAATTGTATGTCATTTCATTTTTAATTTTTGTAATTTCTTTTACGAATGCTGGACGATGTATAGCAACTTCTCTAGGCAACTACGATTTGCTGAAATGCGAATGGTTAGGTGGTCAGCAGGAGTGTCCCTTAGAGGTAAAATAAAGAATAAAACTTCCTTAAAACACCATTAACTTATCCTTATCGAAACCCAATAACTTGTACACTGTTTCTTTATATATATATATATATATATATATATATATATATATATGTTTAGTCATAAATTAAACCCTGAAGAGGGCAACAGGTTGTTGCCGAAACTAGTTGGTTGTTAATAAAGATGTGAGTGGATCAAAAAACAAAGTCTTTTTATTTCTTAAAATAATATACAAAATAAAGTATTCACGCATTCGTATTCGTGGAAGCCTGGGCGTAACATACATAAATAGGAAGGTAGAGGAAAGACAGTTGAGTATGTATGGTATGGGCATATAGGACGCAGAGAACCCGAGCATGTCGTAAACCAGGCAATACAAATGGATCTTCCTCGAAAGATATCTAGAGGAAGACCAAAAAATTCATGGATGCTGCAAAGAGAGAACATGGTTTAATGACATGGCCTAGATGACGTTGTCCATGACAACCTGGACCTACAACCAGAGGACGAGGAGAGCTGACCCCAGCAGTCTACAAAGACGATAAGTTGGGATATAGCAGGAAGAAGAACATAATTTCTATAGAAGATAAGCGATGCCTTTGATACACTGAGTAGCGTACATTTTTATCCTAACCAAACGTATCAAGCAACCATCAAGTAGAGAAAGCTGATTTACTTCAGACACGTCATGAGAAATGAAAAATATTGTCTTATCCACCTAATCATACAAGGAAAGATTGAGGGGCGAAGAACTCGAGGTGGCCGAAGGACATCATAGCTGAAAAACCTACGACAATGGTTTGGCAGAAGCACCAAATCTCTGTTCCGAGCCGCAGCATCAAAATTGAAGATAGCCATGATGATCGCCGATCTTCGTTAGAAGTGGCACAGAAAGAAGAAGAAGCGTATATTTACTTTCGCAGCCAAGATGTCTGTCCTGGCGGAAGGCAGACATCTAACTAACTAACCATCATGCCGCTTCTCCGCAGGGGTAGGCAGAGAGAATAGAGCGCCACACCACTCTGTCCTTGCAAACATTCTTCGCCTCTTCCATGTTCATGCATCTCCTCATACATACCCGCCGATTGTTAGGACTCCTAACCTGACCACTTTCAAGTATTATCGTATTACATCTTGGCTACATTATTACGCATAAGAGATTCGACCGGGGTGAGAAATGTGGGGGAGCTATTCACGATTGCGCAGGATAAAGAAGCCTTCGCAAGAGTGATTGCCAACATCGTAGGGACCTGATAAGGCACAGGAAGAAGGAAGAATCAAAAATTTAGATTCCCATTTAAGAATTAATAACCGATGAACAAATTTACTGATAAGGGAAAAGACCACGGTAATAGATGTGGCACTAAGTGTAGCAGAACACGATTGGAACTGGGCAGGTCATGTGCCACCTATGTCTGAGGATAGATGAACGAAGTGGTGCAACTGGAGGCCTAGAATAAGAAGCAAAGGCGTAACAACCCAAGCGTAACAACCCAAAACAGTTTACATTGAATTACATTGATGTAGATATGTATCCAGCGAATATCTTTGCGACTCGTACAAAAATATATGTACATACATATATATATACTGCGAATATACGAGGACATGGGTTGTTTGACGTGTGAGACAATATAAGATATATATCCATACGCAGGTGGTAGGTCACGGGGCACTCACCGGTGAATCCCTTCCCGTCGACGCGCTTGAGCCAGTACATGCGCTGCGCGTGCGGGCGGCCCTCGCGCTCGTAGGCGTCCCACTGCTGGCGCAGCAGCGCGCGGCACAGGCCGCAGGCGAGGCGCGGCGCGCCCGGCCCGCCGCGGTAGCCGCTGGGCGGCGCGTGCGCCTCCAGGAAGGGGTAGTGCGCCTCGCCCGGCGGCGCCTGGTCCGCGCGCGCCGCCACGGGCCACTGCTCGGCGTGGCCGCGCGCGCCGCACACGAAGCACACGTTGGGCGGCTGCGGCGGCCGCACGCCCAGGTACTCGGGCTCGGGCGGCGGCTCGGCCGGCTGCGCGGCCAGCTCGCTCTTGATGTACGCCTTGGCCTTCTCCATCGCGCGGGGAGGCCGGGCGCCGCGGAGCCCGCCGGACACGGCGCGCTGCAAACCACAAAATACCATGAAATACCAGACCTGAACATGGAAACTAGTCGTCATAAAATAAACTCAAGTGGTAAAAAAAACAAGTGTTTTTCATTTAAAAATAACAAAATACCATATACTTAAAACATTTTGAAAATCGACAAAAAAAATACCACTCCCAAAAGCACGGCTGTCCAAACTCAAAAAAACAGTAAGGGTCATTTTCTGTAGTACGTTTTTTTTTGCATTTTTGGACTAGATTCTATTTCGTAGATTCTACTTAGTCCAAAAATGCAATAAAAACGTACTACAAAAAAAATGTCCCTTACTGTGTTTTGAGTTTGGACAGCCGAGCAGACACCATCGAGTTTTCGTCACATAGTACTTTACTACACTACTTAAATTCTTGAAAGTTCTACATATATGAACCAATTTAGAAACCTTGTTCTTGAATCACTAGAACTTCACTAGAGACATCTATTGGTGAGATGTAAAGAGGTTTTTTTTAAGCAGAAAAAAAACATGATAATAATAATAATAATAATAATAATACTTAAAAGATCTGTTGCACAGTAAAAACTTTAATAAGTGGCTTGACATTTATTTTTAATACATTTCATAATATTCTAAAACATTAAAAACGATCTCCTGAAAAACCAAGTTTTTTGATATATGACGTTGTTGAAAGGAGTGAGCGATACGTGGTTTTATTGAATAACTGTAAATTCATTCATAAACCGGTATAAACATACTAAGTAACATTGATAAGATAAGCATTCGCGTATTGCGAGTTACGAACTTCCACGCGCGCGCGCACTGCGTACCACGATTTTGTATAGCATTCAACACTTATATATTTTATAATAAAAAATGTATTAATAAAAATAACACTATACAGTCAAAATTGTACAAAAAAAAACTATAACTTTTATTACTATCGGCGACATGCTAAAGAGCCCGCAAATATTTGAACACATTCCTATTTTTTTTATATTTTTTTTTATAAGGAATAACCCGCAAAGCGTCTATTTTATATGCTTTTCTGCAGGTAGGATAGTAAGGATAGGGAAGGTAAATGTGAAAAATACATTACAAACACCCAGACCAATTGAAAATAAATCTTTCTTGAATTCATTTTGCAATTGGCGGGAATCGAGCCCGCGACGCCAGTTTCGCAGTCGAGCGTTTACCCAACTACGCCACGGCGCCTGTCAACAATAATAATGAATTTGGATAATTTATATGGCACCATTTTCGTAAAATACTACCTCAAGGGCGCTTCAACCATGACTATCGATGGAAAACCCGTGATCAAACCAAGAAAAGATCGAACTCGGTACTTTATCATGTTAAATGTTATCATCGTATGTCACTCACTCCTTTCAACAACGTCATATATCAAAGAACTTGATTTTTCAGGAGATCGTTTTTAATGTTTAAGAATATAATGAAATGTATTAAAAATAAATATCAAGCCACTTGTTGAACTTTTTACTGTGGAACAGATCTTTTTAAGTAAAACCTGAATGTTTTTTCTCCATTTGAAAAATATTTAGTATATTTAAAAAAATAATTAAACAAAACCTTTTCTTCAAAATGCAAAAACAACACTTTCTGCCCTATAGCGGGTAAATATCAAGTTAAAAACATGCCGCTTTTGCTGGTATATAGTACATTTTCTGGGTATTCCGAAAATATGCATTACTGAAAATTGACGATTGTTGATGAAAGGAGTGAGCGATGTATGTGCCTCAATGGTCAAGTATTCGTGTTCCATGCTGTTTTTCGGGTAGTTTTTAAATCCAAATAATCCATAACCTTGCTTGTACGGTATAGTGTAGCCAAAACATGAGACGAATTAGGTATATGGGCACTGCATCTTGCGAACGGAAGGCAGCGTGCATCTCAAAGTGGGTATACTCGTACAGTATGTATACATAGGGTATGTGCGGCGCATAGGATAGAATAGGGTTGCCACTCGCCCCGAAACGTCGGAACACGTCACCGTCATCGCCAGTGGTGTCCCGACGTCCGACGTCATTAAAAATGTCCCGATATAAACTAATTATTATATATAAACTATTAAAATCAGTGAGGAAAAATTAAGTTGTTAAATGGTGGTAAATGTTTCCCGTCTGTTGTTAAAAGAGTTCACGGATATATTGTAAAATCAATTTTTGTGTTTTTTCTAACAATAAAATACAACTTAGTAGATTAAAAAAATCAGTGTTTGATTCAACATTTACTAATGTGCAAAGGCAAATAGCCGCAAGTTAAAAACAGTTGTTTTGAGATAAACGAGTTTATTTATAGTTAACTTAAAATTATGCCTTTTGCCAAAACATGTATCAAATGAATACAATTTTGCGGCTATTTGGATAATGAATATCTCGGTAAAGGAAAGAGATAGAGCAAAATCTGTGATTGTATATGATAGAGGCCAGTTATAGAACGCTTTGAGCCGTGTTAAGCCAAACAGCCACAACTTGATTTACGGCTAGTTGCCTTTACACGTTAGTTTAATACATAAATTAAAATGGGTTTCTACAAATTAAACGCCAAATATATAAATAGCAGCAGCGAGACTGATTTTAGGAATTTCTAAATTCAGCCACATCACCCCACTACTTCACAAACTGCACTGGTTACGCTTTCCCGAAAGGAAAAGTTACTCTGCCTACTCATGTATAAATCAATACACAATATGGCTCCAGAGTATCTTAAGGAGCTGTGTATTCCAGATGAATTGGTCGATAGACGTCTCACGCTTCGATCGGCTACAACATCTGCAATGGGCAAAGTGATATTACCAGCTCGCAACCAGCGCACTGAATTTGGCGAGCGTGCCTTTGCTGTTGCGGGGCCGATGGTTTGGAATGCTCTTCCACAAATGGTTAGAAATAGTGAGAGTGAGATGATCTTTAGAAAAAAACTAAAAACACATTTGTTTGCTGAATCGTTTCCACCATAATATTTTCCCCCATTCATTCACGGTGAAGCGCCCAACGAAAATGGCGCTATATAAGTTATCCAAATCTATTGCATGTTTAACCTCGGCTCGTAACGCATGTCTCTATTGAAAACTTTAGTGCATGTTGGTCTTCGAGTCGACAAAAAATCGCATGTGTTAGACATTTTGTGTAGTTTTGAGTGTGTAAATGGTGCTATGGTGGTGAAGGGTGGTATTGTTTGCATGCAGTAGTAGTGATTGTCCTGACGAAGAGACGGGTACGTCTCGAAACCGGTAGACAAAAAATCTCGGTGAGTGGTTGTATACTAATATTATTAACATTTTTGTAAAAAAATAAATATGTTTCCAAATGTATTATTATTATTTAATATAAATAAAATGTGTCAGCCCTGAGGTAGCAGCCGTCGCCAGCAAGCAGGTACTATTATCGTAAGGATCGGAAGTGCGGCCCGAACGTGACCATAATGCGCCAGTAAGTGTGCGCATACTGATGTGCATAACAGTACTAACTGCCAACCGACCGGGAGAGAAATTTCAAATTTAAATCGCCTCGAATCGAAAGTTATTTAACATTTAATCGCTTCATCACAAATTAGGACATCGCCGCGAGTGCAGTAAATCCTAGATATAACGGACCTCTAGTAAACGAACTTCGGATAGAACGGATACAAATCCGGTCAAATATAAAAACAAAAAAAAAGTTCTGTTAGTATTATACGAAATTTAATTTAAAAGTTACACTGCACTAGATAATACAGCGTCATTTCGTTCCTAAAGAACTTCTTCTAACCCTTATCGGCACCCCGTGGTGCTTGAACGCTTTGCAATCTGTCTTTGCAAACAATTTTCGCCGCTTCCACATTCACGCATCTCCTCATACATACCCGCCGATAATTGAGTCTCCTGACTTGACAACTTTCAAATATTTGAAATACAGTAAACCCCCCTATAACGTTGAGATAAGTACCACATTATCGGAGAGAACGTTATAGAGGATAAATGTTGTTAAATTATATTTCACTATAACAATGACTCGTTTCAGTCATTTCCGCTGGTCAAAATGTAAAATTACAATTTAAAACATTAACCCCTTATAACGTACCCTCCGATAACGCGGTACCTATCTCAACGTTATATGGGGTTAACTGTACTTGATAACGCCAATTTTTCGGCGGTCTTCTTCTGCTTCTATTAACCAACCATTTTTTTTAAATACCACAATATTGACTATTTTCCGTCGGGAATCGAACCCGAGTCCCGGGTTGAAGCATTTAACCCAAACGTGTCGGTCCCCAAATCGTGAAGAGAGCCAAGTTGACCCGCCCGGTACGGGTCAGTTGACCGTCCCACATATAATAAATTCTGGGAATGCACTAGACTCTGCATTGTGTGGGCAACCGCAATACGGTGAAATATCAAGTAAGATAAAGTATTTTGACCCTTAAAATAAATTAATATTATTATTAATATTAAAAACTAAAAACGCATCTGTCCGCCTCCGTAGTAGAATGGTCAGCACGCTCGGCTACCGTTTTGGAGGACCCGGGTTTGATTCCAGGGGGGGATGAAATAAATATTGATTTTTTCACTCTTATATTTATTCAATATTACCCTGGACTGGTACCTGAAGCGGAGGGCTGATCACCTTTCCTTCATGTATTAACGATCAAGATAACACTGCGTTTATATGATGCAGTGCCCTATGCACCATTGGGGTGCGGATAAGGGTTATTATTTATTATTATTTATTATTATTTATTATTAAAAACGCATCTTCTATAATTGGAGATAATCCACATTTCGCTCACTCATTTCAAGAACGTCATAAATAAAAATAAAAAACTTGATTTATCAGGGGAACGTTTTTAAAGTTTAAAAATATAATACAATGTATTAAAAATAAATATCAAGCCACCTATCTAATTTTTGACCTATCACCTATGAAAGTTTTTTCTCCATTTGAAAAATATTTAGTACATTTCAAAAAATAATTAAAACATACCTTTTCTTCAAAATGCAAGAACAACACTTTCTGCCCTGTAGCGGGTAAATATTAAGTTAAAAATATGCCGCTTTTGCTGGGATATAGTACATTTTCGGGGAATTCCGAAACATGCACAACTGAAAATTGACGAATTGTCTGTCTGATAGATAAGTGCATGCCGCTATTCATATCATTATCCCGCGGGAGCGAGTCCAGATTGAGCCGGTTCGCTCTCCGAGCGGGAACAGCGCCGGCCGGGGTCGACGGGTCAAGAGGCGGGTCAACATCTATGTGTCCACATCGCACACACGTCTACTTTACGATGAGCATCAGCGTGACTCAATAATGCTCGCTAATTTCACATTATTTTTTATTTATTTATTTATTTTTTATTTGTATACATTTATTTAAATCACAATTGAAACATATTTAGAACTTTTTTTTTGCAGAGACCCACCAAGCCACCTTGTGTGTCTTGTCGGTGAAGTTCTTTTTTAATACATTTTTTATTGTTTTTAACGATTTTAACCTTAAAAGAGAAAAAAATTAAGAATATAAACATTTTACGATTTTCATAAAATTAACTCTTAAGTCCATAATCTTTGGTCAGTGCGCAAAATCACGCCGAAAAAAGGTAAATGGTCAACTCGGCCGATTGTTTCGACTCCTAACCTGACCGCTTTCAAGTATTTGGCATACCTGATCGTGTCAAGTTTTTCTCGGTCTTCCTCTGCTCCTTTTTCCAATTACATTCGCCTCATCGTTCTACATGTCCAAACCATCTCAAAACACCTTTCTTAATTTTTTCGATAATGCTTATCTCAGCTTTGCATTCCTTCCTTATTTCACTATTCGAACATCTATCATACATCGTTGTGTCGCACATTCTTCTGAGAGATCGCATTTCGACTGCACTCGGACTACTTTCATCCTTCTTTTGCCAACTCCATGTTTCACTTCCATATATAGGGAACCAGGACTCCGTCGTGTACTGAATATTATGAAACAACGTAAAATGAATGCAAACATTTAATTTCAAATAGCGCGAGTCCTAAAAGCGCACAGAATCATATATTATTGATTGTAAAAGCATTTAAGAGTCGGATCCGACGAACTGTATAGATAAATTCGCTCCACCGTAAAAACCAAACGGCAGCATGGCGACTCGAAATGGAAAATACAAACAACGGAACGCCACAGATAACAGAGTCACAGATAGAAGCATAGAAAAGCGCATAAAATAGATGGCAGGTAGGTACCCTTTTTTTTAAATGGTGAATTGTGGAACGGAACCGCCTTCATTTCGCCCGGCTCCGTAGAGTAGTGGTTTGGATATGCAATAGATAAAATTCGCGCTTGTTTATAATGCTGTGACAGCGGTGTCAAGAAGCACGTTGTCCGCCATCGGCAATGTTTGGTGTCGTGTGTGTTGCCGTTGCGTTCCGACGGATTCTATTTTTTTTTGGCTGTAATCTGTTACATTATTATTTATTTTAAATATGAAAAAAACACTTGCATATTTATATGCAACGTTGTGTCAAAATTTCAAAGCAATCGGTGAATAACTATCGGAAAAAGGAGATATAAAATTTTGAACGGACGAAAATTTACATTTTTATTTGCGACTATGGCTATGGCGATGGTGGGTAAAGAAATGGAGACGAAATAGTGGTAGGAAGAGAATATAGCAGCAATGACAAGAAGTGGAAGAGGCGAAAATTAGCAGAGACAGATTGGTGTAGCGTTCTATTCTATCTGCCTACCCATGCGGAGAAGCGGCGTGATGGTTAGTTAGATAGTTTTATATTTATATAGCAGTACCTGAAGCCCAAGACTGAGCACCTAGCCTTAGATTTTATTTTAGTTAAAAGATAAATATTTGTGTTTTTATTATTTACTATTCTTTTTTATTAAAGTTTTACTTAGTAAATACCACTATTTCTTAAAATCTACTGTGACACGTGTTTCGATGCATGTCGCATCATTTTCAAACACCGGCGTTTGAAAATAATGCGGAATGCATCGAAACACGTGTCACAACAGTAGATTTTAAGAAATAGTGGTATTTACTGAGTAAAACATTGCTAAAAAATAGATAGATTTTACCCCAAAGTGACTCCCAAATCAATTAATGAAAATCAATATTCTCTCTGGCTACCCCTGCGGAAGCGTTAGTTAGTTAGTTAATGTATGATTTATTCGTTAATCAAGATTGGCCAAATCGATTTGCTTAGCGTCGAAAACTGGGGTCTTCACCCTTAATTTTTTTAAATTACCGTTAAAAAATAGATGAAGGAAAATTCGGAGGTAGGTATTAATATTTTCGACGGGCAGAAAATAAAACCGCTCCGTTGGAAATTCAAATGGCGAATTTGCATAGACGTCTCGGCGCCGCGGGGAGCGGAAAAAACCTACATTTTGAAAATGGAACACGTCGAACCAATAATAATTTAAAGGGGCGATTCAAAAATCGAACGGGAGTCTGGTTTGAATTTGGAACACGTTCTAAACGGCGCAGCGCGCACGCGCATACAAATTTTAAAACCGTTTCGGGATATACCCGGTATACGTCATAACCCGCTTGTGCACTACACGGAATTTTACCGTCCGGCAGTCCGGTCTTGAAAAATAAAAGCGACTACGACAGTTTAGCGTGATCGAATTTACGCGCAACGTGTTCAAGCACTGATCGAGAGCACCGATCCGATGAAAGATGGACAAAAGCACAAGCCAATCCAAGCCAATCATCCGTTTTATCACGCTAACTGAAGTGGCGGACGGTAAAATTCCATGTAGTGCACAAACGCCCATACTTTTACAACCGAAACGGAAATTTCTTTCAAATTTCAAACATTCCACCGAAAAAAAATCGTTTCAGGATATACCCTATATCGCGCACTCCTTTCAAGAACGTCATAAATCAAAAAACTTGATTTGTCAGGAGAACGTTTTTAAAGTTTAAAAATATAATACAATGTATCCAAAATATATATCAAGCCACTTATTGAACTTTTTACTGTGCAACAGATCTTTTTAAGTAAAACCTGAAGGTTTTTTCTCCATTTGAAAAATATTTAGTTTATTTAAAAAAAAAATTAAACAATACCGTTTCTTCAAAATGCAAAAACAACACTTTCTGTCCTGTAGCGGGTAAATATTAAGCTAAAAATATGCCTCTTTTGCTGGGATATATTACATTTTCTGGGCATTCCGAAAACATGCACAACTGAAAATTGTCGATTTTTGATTTATGACGTTCTTGAAAGGAGTGAGCGATATGTCATATTATACTTTTACGACCCAAAGTTGGAAATACACCAAAAAACGACGAACTAAAAACGTGGGTACTTTTCTCTACGTGGGCTACAATCTGTGTGTAACGGACCAGACGAAATAAGGTCCGAAAAAGGACCACATTTTAGGATATATTTAGTATATTTTGTATTATGATAATAAAACGGAGCGACTCTGTCCGAGCAGCTGTCCCCATATTGAAACCCGCCAGACTGAGCGGGGAAAGGGGGCGTGGCTCCCACTACTTACGCTGGGGCCAACGGGAACCCAGCAGAAAAGTGGTGGGGGCCGCGCACGTAGGCAATAGGGGGACTAGCCCGGCAGATTAGCTCCGTATGGGTATAAATGTATGTATCCTTTGTAAAATAAATCATTCCATCCTGGACGACTGAACTTGGTGTTTTATTTCTCCGCTCGCTCTACCCTTCGCTACTCTACTGGATTCTCCCCCCTGGACTTGACTCATCGCTACGACCACGGACTACGAACCAGTACACACCTCGACCTACGCATCGGAATCGGATTTTGATAGAATATTTACTAGTAAATATTCTCACCTCTCGCCGCAGGACTTCAGAACTTCTGGGACTTACGCCCCCAGAAGCGAAGCGCTGCAGAAGTCACACCGCACCTATCAACAGTCTAAAGTGTGAGGTTTGGCGCCCCACATTTTTGGTCCTTCGAGCCGGATCGTGATCTTCTACAAGCTGGCCCACCCTGATCCTGCGCTACTACGATGCCGGCCTCCCTACGCTCTGGGAGGAACGCCGAGGAGCAGCCACTGAGACCCGCCTCGGAGCCCGAGGCCCCCGCTTCGGATGTGGATTCGGAAGCGGACAACACGCTGCATGGAGAGACGCGCTCTCACGAAAGCTCCAAAGGAACCGAAGACACCATTCGGAACCTGCGAGCTGAAATGCGGCGCGAAAGAGAAGAACATCGGAAGCAGATGAGCCAGCTGATGGCTCTCTTGACGGTGAAAGCGACGACACAGCCGGAGCCCGCGCAAAGTGGAGCGCAGGCTGGCCCGGGGACGTCGCGGCAACCGCATCCCGCGCAGTATGGAGCGCGGGCCCCCTCGGAGACGTCGCAGAATGGAATCACGGGTGCATCTCGGCAGGATGATGCACAACCGCGCGCCTTGAGCGTGCGCTCCGCCGCAGAGGATATGGATGCGGCGGCCAATGAAGACACTACACGCCGCACTACAAAGAGATGGGTCGAGCAACATGGCCGTGCAGAACCGCGCACGGGTACACACGATGACTCGACGGTGCGCCGTGAAAGGGACCGAACAAGAAAGGACGAGGACCCCCGCATCAGCGCTATGTTTGCGCGCCAGAGTGCGGGAAAGGCGCTGCCGGAGTTTGCCGGCAACCCAGTTGACTGGCCGTCATTCTACGACTACTTCTTGGATTCTACAGAATTATGTGGATTCTCAGACCCCGAGAATTTGCTTCGCCTACGGATCGCGCTGAAGGGGCGCGCCCGGGATGCAGTCGAAGCATTGATGGTGAAATCCAAGAACGTCGCAGAGATAATGGCCGCCCTCGAAAAGCAGTTCGGTCGGCCCGAAGTGTTGGTAAACGCAGTGTTTGAACAAGTGAGAAAGTTTCCGCGATTGACAAACGAGTCATCTATGGACCAGATAGTGGACTATGCACTGACGGTCAGAAATGTGAAAGTGACTATCGAGAACGCGAAAAGTAGATACGTAGAAATGCCGGGCGCCCTCGGTGAGCTTGTGTCGAAGCTCGGGCCGGTGCTCCGCGCCATGTGGGTCCGCGATCGCGCAAGTGTAAAAGCGATACCAAAGATTGCCGACTTTGCAGACTGGATGATGGGATTCGCGGACAATGCCGCGGAATGTGGCGCTTTGGAACCGGTGAAGGCGGTGAAATCTACGCGTGGAAAGGAAACAGTGTTCATGACGGAATCGCGTCCGTCCGCGGAGAGGAAGTGCGCTAAGTGCGGCCGCGGAGGACACAAGATAAACGCTTGCTCCGAGTTCGCTAAAATGGAGACAGCGGCTCGGAGGGAATTCGCGAGAGAGAAGGGGCTGTGCTACCGGTGCCTGGACGGTAGACATCGCATGCCCCAGTGTAGGAGTAAAGTGAAGTGTGGTGTCGGCTCGTGTACAGCCTCACACCATAATCTCCTACACGAAGCTTCGCAAGAATCAAGCGCCGCCGGTAGTTCGAGTTACGCCGGCGGAAATCCTACGAACGACGCGTTCGTAGGGGTAATGGCAACAAACGATTTGGTACTATTAAAGGTGATACCAGTGGAAATCAGTGGGCCTAAGGGTCGTGTAGTGATCGACGCCATACTAGATGAAGGCTCTACAATTACCTTAATAGACGATGCCATAGCCAATCGGGTCGGCGCCCGCGGGCGCCGTGATACGATCTCGATCCGCGGGATAAATAGGAGCAGTAAATCTGTTGACACTCGACGCGTGCAAGTGATGATAAAGGGAAATAGCGAAATCTCGTACGCTATCAGTGCAAATACCGTACGAAATTTGAATTTACCCCGCGCGCCGTGTATGCGGACGGAAATTAAGCGGATTTCCAACGAGAACATCGTAAAACACGTGAGACCGAAGATGATAATCGGTCAAAACAATGCGGATATAATCGTGTCGCGAGAAGTCACCATCGACGACGAAGAGATTATGCGATCCAGGACATTGCTGGGCTGGGTAGCCCATGGAAAGGTCGCCGGTCCACCGGAAGGCGAAAATTTAGCGCTCGTGGTTACAAGTGAAAGGCAAAATCCCCGCGAGCGAAGTGATACGGTGTCGAGTCGGGCCGCCAGCAAGAGCGGCCGAGATAGCGGTTTGGTGGTGCCAGATCCGACCGCCGAAAGACACCACAATGGATGCTGCAAGAAGATCGAAGAATTGGTGAAATCGAACTTCGCAGTGGACTCCTTAGGAGTAACTGGCGCCGTGCGTGAAGATAGGCAAATAACGCACGTGCGAGCAATTATGCAAGCCACATCGAAGCCCCTACCAAATGGCCATTGGGAGATGGGACAACAGTGGAAAGAAGAAGGCGTGTGGTTGCCCGATAACAGGCAACACGCTTTGAGCCGCCTAGAAGGCGGAGAACGGAAGCTGAAAGGAAATAAAGAGCTTACCGCAGCCTATCATGAGAAGATGGAAGCATACCTTCAGAAAGGGTACGCTACGGAGATGCCCATGTGCATCACAGACAGCCTGGCACGGGGGGAGCGGCTGCCAGCACACAGCCGCCTCTACAAATTGGTCCCGCGGTCGGAATTGTTGTCCGACCCACCTTGGATGCTGCCGTGGAGCCATCTGATTTTTGGCGCGGCGCATCGCTTTGAGTGGCCGGGACTGCCCGGCCCTACTTGGATGCTGCCGTGGAGCCATCTGATTTTTGGCGCGGCGCATCACTTTGAGTGGCCGGAACTGCCCGGCCCTACTTGGATGCTGCCGTGGAGCCATCTGATTTTTGGCGCGGCGCATCGCCTTGACCGGCTAGGGACGCCCGGTCAACATATTGAGCGGACGGAATTGCAGTCCGGACCGTCGATGCTGCCGTGGAGCCGCTTGGATTGTGGCGCGGCGCATCATAGCGACACGTCGGAGTTGTTGTCCGACACATCGATGCTACCGCGTGGCCACCTGTTTAGTGGCGCGGTGCATCGCCTTGAGTGGTCGGAGCTGTTGTCCGACCCCCTGATGACGCTGATAGGCCACCTGGATCGTGGCTCGGCTCATCATAACGACACGCCGGAGATGTCCGGCCCTACTCGGATGCTGCCGTGGAGCCAACTGTACTCTGGCGCGGCGCATCGCCTTGACCGGCTAGAGATGCCCGGTCAACATATTGAGTGGCCGGAGCTGCCCGGCCCTACTCGGATGCTGCCGTGGAGCCAACTGGAACTTGGCGCGGCGCATCGCCCCAACCGGCCGGAGTTGTCCGGCACCCCGATGCTGCCGAGGGGCCACCTGGATCGTGGCTTGGCGCATCAAATCACAGAACCGGAGATGTCCGGTCCGCCGATGCTGCCGTGGAGCCACCTAGATTCTGTCGCGGCGCATCGCTTTGACTGGCTGATGATGCCCGGTCAACACATTGAGAAGTCGGAATTGTTGTCCGGCCCACCTGGGATGCTGCCGGGAGATAATATGGATCTTCGCGAGGCGCATCTTCTCGACCGGCCGGAATTGTTGTCCGGCCCACCCGGGATGCTGCCGGGAGATCATATGGATCTTCGCGAGGCGCATCTTGCACCGGAATTGCAGTCCTGCCCGCCGATGCTGCCGTGGAGCCACCTAGATTCTGGCGCGGCGCATCGCTTTGACTGGCTGGAGATGCCAGGTCAACACATCGAGCGGTCGGAGTTGTGGTCCGACCCACCTGGGATGCTGCCGGGAGATCACAGGGATCTTCGTTACGCGGCGCATCGCATGGACGAACGGGACGTGATCAAAATGGGAACGCGTCTTCAATACATAGGGGCCACAGAAGGCCAGCGGGTGCCGGTAATTCTGGACGGCACCCACTACTACACAAAACTCCTTTTGGAGGACTATCACAAGAGGGCAGGACACCCTGGGATAGAGAGAGTCCTCAGCGACGTTCGGCAAAACTTCTACGTCATAAAGCTGAGGAGAGTCCTGAGAAGCATTGGTCATAAGTGCGTGACATGCAAATTGCGCCGAGGGCGGGCCAACATCCCGCAGATGGGACAGATACCGCCGGCGAGAGTCGCCAGCCACATGAGAGCATTCACACATTGCGGGCTCGACTATTTTGGTCCGATGTGGGTAACAATTGGGCGGCGCCGGGAGAAAAGGTACGGAGTGTTGTTCACGTGCATGACAACGAGAGCGGTGCACCTCGAGCTGGCATCGTCCCTGACGAGTGACGCGGCTATCCAGGCCATAAGGAGGATGACCGCCAGAAGGGGCCAGCCGAGGGTGATACACTCCGACAACGGTACGAACTTCCACGGCGCCGATAAAGAGATGCGGGAGGCAATAGCGGACCTCCACGCCAACTCCAGACTACATGCAGAACTGGCCAACATGCAGATACGGTGGGAATTCATTCCACCGTCCTCACCACATATGGGTGGTGCATGGGAGCGGTTAGTGCGCTCAGTGAAAGTGGCACTAACGGCCGTACTTCGGGAACAGGCCCCGAGGGAAGAAACATTGCAGACAGCGTTCGCGGAAGCGGAGTTCAGCGTGAATAGCCGTCCACTGAGTCATGTGTCAGTGGACCCAAAAGATGAGACCCCGCTGACGCCGAACCACTTTCTGATCGGATCTGCAGGCGAACGAGCACACCTAGCCTTCTACCCGAAGGACGCCAAGACGGTGTGTCTAAGGAAGCAGTGGAGGATAGCCCAGCAGCTAGCAGATAAATTTTGGAGACGCTGGCTGGGCGAGTTCCTCCCAACGATGGCGCAGAGGCGGAAGTGGCTCGAGCGGGCGGAACCACTACAGGTCGGCGACGTGGTCGTCATCGCCGACCCAGCCTCACCGCGCAACCACTGGCCCAAGGGAAGAATAACGGGAACGCGCCTTGCAGCGGATGGCCAGGTCCGGACGGCGCGAGTTACCACGGCAACCGGAGAGTACGTGCGCCCCGCTGTACGACTCATCCCACTGCTGCGGAGTGATCCCCCCGCTGATGGTCCTGCAGAAGAAAAAGATGCCCCGACGACTTCGCGACGCGGCATCGGGGGGAGTGTAACGGACCAGACGAAATAAGGTCCGAAAAAGGACCACATTTTAGGATATATTTAGTATATTTTGTATTGTGATAATAAAACGGAGCGACTCTGTCCGAGCAGCTGTCCCCATATTGAAACCCGCCAGACTGAGCGGGGAAAGGGGGCGTGGCTCCCACTACTTACGCTGGGGCCAACGGGAACCCAGCAGAAAAGTGGTGGGGGCCGCGCACGTAGGCAATAGGGGGACTAGCCCGGCAGATTAGCTCCGTATGGGTATAAATGTATGTATCCTTTGTAAAATAAATCATTCCATCCTGGACGACTGAACTTGGTGTTTTATTTCTCCGCTCGCTCTACCCTTCGCTACTCTACTGGATTCTCCCCCCTGGACTTGACTCATCGCTACGACCACGGACTACGAACCAGTACACACCTCGACCTACGCATCGGAATCGGATTTTGATAGAATATTTACTAGTAAATATTCTCACCTCTCGCCGCAGGACTTCAGAACTTCTGGGACTTACGCCCCCAGAAGCGAAGCGCTGCAGAAGTCACACCGCACCTATCAACAGTCTAAAGTGTGAGGTTTGGCGCCCCACACTGTGTGACGATTGGTTTTCTTCTTTTATGGCCAATCTCCACCAGACTCTATCCCCATTTAAGTCACTTTTGCTTGGCAAGAAAATAAACATTAATGCAGTTAGTCATTTTTAACAAGTCAACATATATTATTTATTGATTAGGCATTAACTTTGTGGAATGACATGATTATTAGAATTAAATTAAACACTTGAATAATCCACTGAATTGAGTTTTATTTTTATTTACGACTAGTTTCGAAAACGACAATTGTTTTCATCTTCTGGTACAAATTAAAACTTTAATTAGTTTAAAACATTATTAAGTTTTAATTTGTACCAGAAGATGAAAACAACTGTCGTTTTCGAAACTAGTCGTAAATAAAAATAAAACTCAATTCAGTGGATTATTCAAGTGTTTAATTTAATTAAAATAACAAAATAAAAAGTCAATATATTATACTTCCAAGCAGTGGCGGACCTACCCTAGAAGCCCAGAAGCCCGGCATGCCTAACAACTCCAACAATGATTAAAAATACATAATTAATGTATGCCTATTTTTAAATTATCGCGCGCTTTTTCGTACTACCCGAGATAGCCGAGCGTAAAAATTCGGCTTTCGCCCTGTCTGTTGCAGGTGGAGGCGATACATGATTAGCCATCTCGCTCGCTCTCATTGGCTTCAATTTGGGCTTCTGCTTCCAGCAAAACGCATAGTTGATTTGGTTTAAAAACATAACTTTAAACCGTACAATGTAGGTACCTATATGGCATTTTGTATCGAGTTTGGAAGCCAGCTTCGGTAGCGTGAACATAGCTACAAGAAATTAGCTACAATTCGCAATATTTGTAACGAACGTATTTCATTATTGTTATCTGTGTACTCATCTGTCAGATAGTTATCAACTAGTTTTATGCCTTTGTAGAGTTCATAAATATAAAATATAATTGATAATCCATAATTAAATACGGTAATTGTAGGAATTATTAAGATTTGAATAAGTTTTTGCATTTTTTTCGTTCTTCGCTACGTTTTTCGTAAGCACATTTTGTTTGAACGTCATAATGAATTCGGATACGGCCGATGTCGTTTGTGCTGTTTTATTTATTTATTTGTTTTATTTATAAAAGTGGTTGAAGGAATTAATTTATAATGGAAAGGTGAGCGCATTGAATTTTATTAAAAAAAAGAAATGATTACATCTCAAGGTCTCAAAGACCTACTCCTGATTTAAAAATATCACAACTGTTAAATTACATAAAAGGAAGTTTAATCAGTCGACATACAAAACTCGTTGGATTAGAAACGTATTGAAATATATTATTAGATTAAACCAATATTTTTAGCTTTTCCACTTTATTTTTATTTGACCAGCGACCGGGTTACCGACATTTTATTACCGTTACCGACATCATCAGACTGGTACTGTCGATGTCGATGTACTGATGATGTCGGTAACGACGAAACCCGGTCGCTGGTCAAATAAAAATAAAGTGGAAAAGCTAAAAATATTGATTTTAATCTAATAATATATTAAAATGCAATTCCATCACGAAGTGCCAGTGGATAATAAAAATCTATTAGAAACGTATTTTACTGCAGTCAACATTTTCTTTATTTCAATGTGATGGCTATTCCGTACAAAAATTACATCTTTGCATTTTTTACACTCATTACAATATATTGTTTATCTTTATATTGTTTTTTTAAATAAAGTTTTGTCCTGACATTTCTTGGTTGAACTGCATTTTATAGAATAAAATAACAACTATGAAATTTTTTCCACTTGAATTTTATTTGACCAGCAACCGGGTTTCCTCATAACTGACACCACCAGTCCGATGATGTCGGTTACGACGAAACCCGGTTGCTGGTCAAATAAAATTCATGTGGAAAAAATTACATAGTCGCTATTTTATTCTGGCTACGCTTGGATGGCTTGACTCTGGCCAATATCTGTACTTTAGACACGTTGTGCGTGGCAACGAGGATAGCCTGGAACGACTTGTTGTGATCGGTAGCCTGGAGGGAAAGAGAGGGTGAGGAAGATCCCCACACGATGGACCGATCAAATGAAGGCAGCAGCAGGCACTTCAATGGTTGATGCGCTACGTGCAGCGCAGTCAAGGGATAACTGGAGAAGAGTCATTGCTTCTGCAAGGGTCACAACCCTCAGCAATGAGGAATAAGATGGAGAAGAAGATTTTATTATGAAAAATAATGGGCTTGCCTTACTGGTAAGCCCTGGGCACGCCACTGCTTCCAAGTTTAAAATCCTTTGGGATTTTTTTCAGGGCAAAATTAAGCTAGTAAGATATCAAATACTCAATGATCACAGTTTTGTAAAAATATGCACTTGGTCACTTTCTCCTGTATGACTACGATATAGACGTTATAACTGAGCGCCTCGGCGCCTGTCATTGTTGAGTCATTTCGCGAAATTGAGATAATCGGACGCATCCACAACGTCCGCGGGTGGCATCCGCGTCCGCAATTACAGGGCGGTTGTAAATGGAAAGGGTGCATCGCGTGTTTGACACGATAAAAACATGACAATGCAGCTCCAATTGAAAGAGGATTTCCCAATAGTGATTTTGCATTACGTGTATTTAAATAATGATATAACTACACACGGTGCAAACACTCCGGTGGGTATATATTCCAGGTGCGTGCCTTCCATATAGGCATAAAAGCAGTGCCTATCCTAACTTACCCGTGTTACATACAAAAACGAAACCAGTACTAAAATACTAAAAAAAAAATATTTAATTAATTTTATACATCGCTCACTCCTTTCAAGAACGTCATAAAAAAATCGTCAATTTTCAGCTGTGCATGTTTTCAGAATGCCCAGGAAATATACTCAATCCCAGCAAAAGCGGCTTATTTTTAACTTAAAAAATACCCGCTACAGGGCAGAAAGTGATGTTTTCGCTTTATGAAGAAAAGGTATTGTTTAATTATTTTTTTAAATATACTAAATATTTTTCAAATGGAGAAAGAACCTTAAGGTTTAACTAAAAAGATCTTTTGCACAATAAAAAGTTCAATAAGTGGCTCGATATTTATTTTTAATGCATTGTATTATATTTTTAAACTTTAAAAACGTTCTCCTGAAAACTCAAGTTTTTTTTATTTATGACGTTCTTGAAAGGAGTGAGCAATATGTTAATATTTTTAAAAAAAAAACCAAAAACAATAATTTTCATAAAAATAAATTGTATTACCAACAAACATAACTAACAAGTGTAAGTCCCTCTCCAAGCACAAGAGCTCAGTCTCTTTATTGGAGAGAGCTGCGTTTTTAATTTTAAGATTGTAAGTATAAATGTTTGGAAAATTAATTAAAATTATAAAAGGCGAGGAGTGTATGTCAGGACAGAAGAGTGTGGCGTTCCATCCTTTCTGAATAACCCTGCGGGGAAACGGCGTGATGGTAGTAGTAGTAGTAGTAGTATAAAAATACTTTTGTAACCATATTAAATAAAAAAATAATAAAAAATAAAACCTTCCCTATCTTACTAAATAGTACCGGTTAACCTTACTACCTAGAAAATGCATAGAAGTTCAAGTGAAAACAGCGATCCATGGAAAGATCCATGCTTGGTTTAAGTCTGATGGATAAAATAAAAAATGAAGATACCATGAAAAGAACCATAGTAGAGGATATCATGGTTCGCGTGGCTAAACTCAAATGGCAATGGGCAGGACATATTGCAAGACAGGACCCCACAAGATGGACGCCAAAAAAATTATGATGGAGACCATGAGAGAATACATCATTTTGCCGCACTGAGAGATCGCATTACGACTGCATTCAGTCTACGTTCATCCTCCTTTGGCCAAATTCATGCTTCACATCCATACATTATGTTTGAAACCAGAACTACATTATGCACTGCCAGTTAAGCCTTCACTGAAAAATTGAATAAAAAATTTACATTTTGAGTGTGTCCAAATACTTGTTTACAAAATCTGGATTATCTCCAATTACAGGAGTTATTTTCAATAAAAAGTTTCTTTTCATCTCACCAATAGATGTCTCTAGTGAAGTTCTAGTGATTCAAGAATAATGTTTCAAAATTGGTTCATATACTTCCAAGAATTTGAGTAGTGTGGTTCTTGAAATGTATAAACTCATGCCTCTAGCGAGATAGCTAGTGTTTTTGCCTAGAATTTTCACTCATGAATTACATGAAATTATTGTAACTTTAAACATAAAGAGTAAATCCACTCACAAGTAGGCATAGGCTATGAAACTTATAAAGTTGAAGCCTGAGTAGGGACATGATAAACGGTGTTGCATAAGCCGTAGTTAGATTTCAGAGTCACTTGGACGTTTGGTAATTCAAAAAAAAAAAGTAGTGTGGTTGTCAGTAATGGGTAGAATTGGTGAATGTTACGCGTGTGTAAAGTGAACACTTAAACCAGCCTATGACGGTCGTCAGCCCAGTAAATGCCCAGACTTCCATATTCTTCTTCATCATTGATGAAATGTCAAAAAATAATATGAAGAAAAAAAAACTAAAAACCTTTTTCTTTAAATTCCGATAAATTAAAACTCAGCCACGTCCACTCCGCATTGCCTTAACACTGACGACCGCTAATCCAACCAGCAAAGAAAATTTCGCAAAAACAAAAGTGATTACGTCAGCGAATACGTAGTACCGGCCGCAACGCCAGCTGTTGCGGCTGTCGTCACTCGATCTAACATTGAAAAAATACGGTGGGACCTCGACTTACGTACATAATTCGTTCTTAAGGCCCAGTATTCGATAAGCCGCCAATTGATTTTCTCTAAATTCAGGTAACTTTAATAAAAAATCTTTAAATTCTTTTTTTTTCTTAAAACACCGCTTTTGTAATGATAAAATAAAAAAATTTCTTTGGAAAAATCATATAGTTTTTTTTTCTACAAAAGAATTATATGCTTTTGAAAAGAAAAGAGTTATTGAAATGTAAGGAGTAAAAAAAATATATAAAAATATTTTTCCATGTATATTCTAAAACATTGTTCCGCCGCGTGTGTGCCGCGGCACACTGGTACACCGTGGTGATTAGTTGGTGTGCCGCGGAAAAAGTCAAGTTTTGTGAAAATAACACAATTGCTCCAAATTTTGATCGCCTGTGCTCAGTTAACTAGGCTCACATTTCGCATTAAACATAATATGTTAAATATGTTACCATAATATGGTAAATATGCTCCTCTGAAATTTCTTAATTTGGTAGGTGTACCTTGAATAGAAAAAGTTTGCGGAACACTGTTCTAAAAAAGCAAAAAAAAATCCAATATACATTCTTAAAAAATCAATGTGACTGCTCCGGTAGAATTAAATCTGTTTTTGCGAATATCCCCTTAATAAATAAATATAATTAAATACTATATTTTTTTAAATATTTCGTCCGCAAACCGAGACGTTTCTCCGTTCAATTAAACATTCGTAACTCGAGGTGTTCGCAGCTCGAGGTTCCGCAATAATTGGCCGTCATTAATCCGGAGTGCGGTGTCTCGTCTCGTCCCGTCCGGGAAGCGGAATTATCCGGTAAGGCACGCCCGCGCACCGGTTCCGTTCGGCCAGCAGTCAGCATTTGCGGCCGGATTGAATGACTTTTAATTGCTCGGAAAATGACTGCTGGATTGTGCACGTACAGCGTCCCCCAAAGGGTGGGCCGCGACCGCGGCAAAAGCGAGACGGTCGATAAAACTCCGTCACGAAACTCTAATAAAAACAAGTGAATACTGTTGTATCTTGACTTGGTGAATGTAAATAATCGAATCGAACGACACGCTCCATCAGCGACTAATAACCGGTCAACATAAATAATCTAGGAGCGCTATATTTCCCTTATAGTAGGGACTGAACGGAGCCATTTGGTCGTAACGTAACACGTTACGATCGAGCATTCGTATAGTCAGTACACCGAGCCGAGCGCTCCATCCATAGTTTCGGATGCTCGCTGATGCTCGCCGCGAGCGATGTTACGACGTTACGTTACAACGAAATGCTCCGGTCAGTCTCCACCATTATAACAACTCGGCTACAAAGCATGGATTTTTAAAAATGTATTGTATAGTACGATTTCAATCTTTAAGTAGTTATCCGATTGCTTTGAAATTCTGGCACAACGCTGTATTCAAATACGCGCGTGTTTTATATACAAACCAATATTTATGGTAATAAATAATACCATTATTCATAACATATAAAAACATTAATGACATTATAATCTGTTAAAGGCGAAAAAAAGTTGCTTTTTAGCCCTTATCCGCACCCCATGGTGCATAGGGCACTGTATCGTAGCAACCCAGTGTAATCTTGATCGTTAATTGCATGAAGGCAAGGCGATCAGCCCTGCGGTTCTTGTACCAGTCCAGGGTGATGTTAAATAAATATGAGAGTGAAAGCCACCCATATTTATTTTGACCCCCCTGGGAATCGAACCCGGGACCTCCACAGCACGGTAGCCAAACGCGCTGACCCCTACACTACAGAGGTGGACAAAAAAGTGAAAGTTCAATGAAATTTATTTTATAAAAAAATCGAAAAAATTTTGAGGAACACTGGTACACTGAATACATCATAATAATTATTATCGAATGTAACGAGACAAGCCGCGTACAGACTTGCCGCTACTTTATTTCGTAATATATGATCAGATTGTGCTCAGGCTGCCTGAGAATCATCCAATACACACGATATAATTGGCCATAATGAATCGATGACTATCGATTGGAATTAAACAACCCTATATTCATAGCATTTTTTGACATCTCATCAAAGATGAAGAAGAATATGGAAGTCTGGGCATTTACTGGGCTGACGACCGTCATAGGCTGGTTAAGCGATCACTTTACACACGTGCAATATTCACCATTCTACCCATTATTGACAACTACACTACTCAAATTCTTGGATGTTCTATATTTCACTCACTCCTTTCAACAACGTCATATATCAAAAATCGACAATTTTCAGTTGTGCGTGTTTTCGGAATGCGCAAAAATGTACTATACCCCAGCAAAAGCGGCATTTTTAACTTAATATTTACCCGCTACAGGGCAGAAAGAGTTTTTTTTGCATTTTGAAGAAAATGTATTGTTCAATTATTTTTTTCAAATACACTAAATATTTTTCAAATGGAGAAAAAATATTCAGATTTTACCTAAAAAGATCTGGTGCACAGTAAAAAGTTCAATAAGTGGCTTGATATTTATTTTTAATAAATTTTAATTTATTTTTAAACTTTAAAAACGATCTCCTGAAAAATCAAGTTTTTTTTTATAAATGACGTTGTTGAAAGGAGTGAGCGATATATGAACCAATTACGAAACATTGTTCTTGAATCACTAGAACTTCACTTTTGGTGAGATAAAAAGAAGCTTTTTATTGAGCAGAAACTATTTTATTAGTATGTGAGGTCCGAATCCTGGATTATAATCACATACATGAGAATATGCTATATCATGCTATACTCATAGCATTAACGTCATACTTCGACCGGCTCACCTGTAGTATTCTTAAGGGCGTTAAGGTCCAGCATTCGTTAAGTCGAAACATAATTTTCTCTCAACCTATGTAACATTTTACGTAATAGATTTTTTCGTAAAACACGGTTTTTGTATTGAAAAAAATAAGTTTTTCTTCGAAATAATTATATGGTTTTGAAAAGAAAAAAAGTATTTCAAAGGTAAGGAGTTAAGAACAAATTATAAAAATGTATTAAAAGTATTCTAAGAAACAATAGTCCGCCTCCGTAGTGTAATGGTCAGCACGCTCGGCTACCGTTCTGGAGGTCCCGGGTTCGATTCCCAAGGGGGGTAAAATAAATATAAGTGATTTTTTCACTGTAATATTTATTCAAAATTACCATGGACTGGTACCTGAAGCGGAGGGCTGATCACCTTTCCTTCATGTATCAACGATCAAGATAACACTGCGTTTATGACACAGTGCCCTATGCACCATTGGGGTGCGGATAAGGGTTTTATTATTATTATTATTATTAAGAAACAAAACCAAAAAAAATGTATTCATTTAAAAATCTCGGGCGTGAAATGACGTCCGGCTCTCAGCGCAGCCGGACGCTTAAGGAATTATATTATTGGGGGGGGTAAGGCCTTAAAATGTTTCGATACGATTTTCGAAAAAATAACCCTCGTAATCGTCGATTTGAACTATTCATAATAAAACGACAAGAAGTCGTGAAAAATCCCCAGTTTCATTGAATTGAGATTAGGAAAATTGCAAAATCGTTTCAGAATAGAGAGTCTTGAAGAGTCGTGAAATATGTCCACATCGCGGAAGGTCAATGATTCACCTTTGTCAATGATTCACCACTGCGGGCTTCACCAGTGATACCAGTGTCAAATTGGTCCTAGCCAACGAATGTTATAAAGTCTTCCAATTGGTGTTGACGAAACCACTTTGTGGTTAAAATCTATCCATTTTTAATTTAAGTTTTACTTGGTAAATACCGGTGTTTGAAAATGATGCGGAATGCATCGAAACATGTGTCATAATGGATTTTAAGACATAGTGGTATTTACCGAGTAAAACTTAAATTAAAAATAAAATCAGGAATATTTAAACACGTGTATACATTGATTGTCTGTTCGAGATGTTTATCCACGAGAAGAAAATGTTTTCATAGAAGTACTTGGCGAAGAAGAAAATTGAATAAAAATTGCAATAGAAATTAATGGTGTGAACAAAAATTAGCTATGAATATGACAGTGTTTTATTCGTTTGGTATAAATTCAAAAAGCCATCCATCTCTACTTTGATTTGGTATAATTTCCAACTAGAATCTCACCCCAGGTTTGGTGTTATGTCACACAGGCATACCGGCCAAGGTTTGGTGTGATGTCACATATACATCTTAGCCCAAGTTTGGTGTAATATCGCACACACATCTCACCCCAAGTTTGGTGTAATATCACTCGGACATCTCTGGCCAGGCTTAGTGTACACATACATTTCAGCGTAAGTTTGGAGTAATGCCACACACATCTTACCCCAAGTTTGGTGTGATGTCACACAGGCTTGGTGCAATGTCACACAGGCATACCAGCCAAGGCTTGGTGCGATGTAACACAGACAACTTACCGCAGGTTTGGTGTAATGTCACACAGGCTTCTCAGGCCAAATTGGGAGAATATCGCACATTTCACCCCCAGGTTTGGTGCATTGTCACACAGACATCCAGCCCCGTTTTGGTGAAATGTCACACAGGCATCTCTACTCGAGTTCGGTATAATTTCACACGCGCATTTGTACTCCGGTATGGTATAACGACACACGGACAACATTACTCTCGGCTTAATATAATTTCACGTTGGCAAATTTAAAATTACTATTGAATGGACTTGGCGTGCATCTGTGTAAACAAACTGTCAATAAAACACATCGTCATTCGTTGGCCTCCTTTATTATTGTTTATGTTTGCACATGGAACATACACAAAGCTGTTTCGAAATAAAATTAAAATAATAAAGTAGGCGTTTATAGGTATAAATAATTATTGCACATTCGTTTGAAATAATGCAACTTTAATGCACGTACTGCCACTACTTTCATCACGCCGTTTCCCCGCAGGGGTGGGCAGAGAGGGTGGAACGCCACACTCTTCTGTCCTGACATCCACTCCTCGGTTCCATCACATCCATGTATCTAGACATACATGTCCTCCAGACTTTTGACACCGCCAGATTTTAGGTTCTGATTGATCTGATCGTGCCGAGTCTTTTTCGGCAATCCTCGTTCTGTTCTCCCGCTCAAATTCGCCACGTATATGTTCGTAGTCATTCTCTTACTATCCATTCGCTCCACATGCCCATACCACTTTAAAGAACTCTTCCTAATCTTTTCAATTATAGTGGAGTGTGTGGTATCGTAAGGGAAGGGTAATTAACTATAATCTGGCTATGAGTATTTCAATGTTTTACAATTATTACATAAACCCTGATGATGACAAGGTTCTTTCGAAACCGGTTGGATAAAGTGTACCAATAGAAAGTGGTTAAAACAAAGTTGTTTTATTTTATAAAGTTTTCAACTATCCCTTGTTCAGCCTCACACTCCTTTCTTATATCTTCGTTTTTAATTATTATTTTAACAGCGTTCACTCATCTTTCTTACTTCTTTTGCCGGGTTATGACAAAATTCATGACAATATGTTTTAAACAAAATAAAGACAATCCCAACGTTCTGCAGAGGTAGGAAAGGAGGGTAGAGCTCCGTATCACTATATTTTTGCATTTTTGTCCGCCTCCATAGTGTAATGGTCAGCACGTTCGGCTACCGTTCTGGAGGTCCCGGGTTCGATTCCCAAGGGGGGTAAAATAAATATAAGTGATTTTTTCACTGTAATATTTATTCAATATTACCCTGGACTGGTACCTGAAGCGGAAGGCTGATCACCTTTCCTTCATGTGTAAAAGATCAAGATAACACTGCGTTTATGTGACGCAGTGCCCTATGCACCATTGGGGTGCGGGTAAGGGTTTTAATAATTTATTTTATTAAACTAGGCTTTACTTTTACCATTTACATATTTATATTTCGTGGACAGAAATGCCACCATAATAATTGGACCGAATTCCAAATTATCGGAATCTTCCATTCGAATAATTAAAATTAAACTTTATGAAATAAAAAAACTTTGTTTTAACCATTTATTATTGGTACACTTTATCCAACCGGTTTCGACAAGAACCTTGTCATCATCAGGGTTTATGTACTAAATTCTAAAACATTGAAATACTCATAGTTAGATTAACCTAACTATGAGTATTTAAATGTATGAATTTGGTACATACACCCTGATGATGACAAGATTCTTGTCGAAACCGGTTGGATAAAGTGTACAAATAAAAAGTGGTTAAAATAAAGTTGGTTTATTTTATAAACTTTATAAAATGTGCCACAAAGTATCTGCGAAAAAAATTCAACAAATTTAAATTAAACTTATGATACTTACAATCTAAAATACATGTCATCTTTAAAAAATAAATTACCGCTATTACGCCTTCAAAATAGGCACTTTTTTTTTTTTTAACTTAAATTACTTACGTTTTATACTATTACATATATAAACACAGTATTTGAATAAACCCACAATAAAATTATTATTTATAAACGGCAGATAAAAAGGTCGTAAAATATTTAATGTGATTTTTTCCCGCAAAAGGACGTCATATTAACGATAGAAGTCAGTTTGTATCCTCGTCTGACACAAAATATAGCAATAATTTGCTAATAAATTCTAGAACATTATTATAATTTGATACCTTTTGCGCAATGTTGCATTTTAACTCAATAATATCGCCGTGCGAGCCAAAATACGCGTCGTCCTTACATAAAGTAAAAACATAGAATATTTCATTTAAGTGTGTGTACAGTATCGAACAGATTAATTGAATCAAAACTTTTTTTTCGTATTTTCAACACCCTCTAGAAAAAATGTTTTGGGGTGTTTCTCGTATTATGGACCAGGGCTGCTTCTTTCAGTGACTGAGATGATGAATAGCGAGAAGTATCACCTAATTCTACTGGAAAAGATACTACCAGAGATACAAAAACGAAGGTCAAATGGTAATGGAATATTTCAGCAGGATTTAACCCCCTGTCACAAATCTATAAAAAAAAGTTTTTCACACAAAAACAATGAACTGTGTTGGACTGGTCAAGAATTTTTCCAGACATAAACCTAATTGAAAATCTATCGACAATCTGTAAGAATCGGCTCTCCAAAATTGATTGCACTACGGTGGAAGAGCTCATTTTCTCCATAATTCAGGTATGGTTTCGAGACGAAAAAATTGCATCCACGTGCCAAAACCTTATATTATATATGCCAGGAAGAGTAAAATCTTTGATTGAGCCCAAATTAGATCATATAAAATATTAATTTGTGATATAACTAATAAACAAAAGATTTTACAAAACTTTTTACGAGAATACAACAGCAAAAAGTTTTGTTTCAATTAATCTGTTCGATGCTGTACGTTATGTTGCATTTTCGCAAGAGATAATAAAGAACGATTTTTAGAAAAAAATATTGAACTTCCCCCTCGATAAAATTTAGAGTAATTTGCTCTAGACCCCACTAAATCCCGTTCTTGGGGTAAGACTTGTTAAAATTTACTAAAATAATTAATAATTTAACAATAAGTCAACCTTTTATTAGATGACAGAAATAATGAGATATTTTAACAAATAAATGAAATTGCCTGATAATAAATTTATTGAAAAACATAGCAAAACTACTTTTTAGTGCTTATTCAAAAGTCTTATATTGCGCATTTATAAATTCGATGACGAACTCAAATTCTTTTTTAAAATTTATAGGTAACTACTTATTTTTCGGCAATTTCGTTTTTCAGAAATTATTTTGCTTATTCAACAGCCTTATATTGCACATTTCAAAATTCGATGACGAATTCAAATTCTTGTTTTAAATTTATGGGTACGTACTTATTTTTCGGCAGTATCGTTTTTCAGAAATTATTATTGCTTATTCTACAGCCTTATATTGCACATTTTTAAATTCGATGAACTGAAATTCTTTTTTGAATTTATGGGTACGTACTTATTTTTCGGCAGTTTCGTTTTTTAGAAATTATTTTGCTTGTTCAACAGCCTTATATTCCACATTTAAAAATTCTATGACGGACCGAAATTCTTTTTTGAATTTATGGTTACGTTTATATTTTTCGGCAGTTTCGCTTGTCACCGGTGGCCGAGAATCGGGTTGTTGAAACTCGTATTTGGTGCAAAAGGCCGAATTTATAATAACGTACAGGTGTAATATAACATATTTAACAGTAAATACCTGCATCACGCTTATTTTGACACCGCAGTATCTTCGTACAAATCGATTTCTTTTATGTCAACGAGTCGAAATGTCAGATGCGGTAAATGGCTGAATTTCCCCAGCAGAGTCTTACGCATTCGCGATGCTAGTTCCTTCAGCAGCGAGACGAGGAAAACTGTTTACATAAGCCGGGACGAACGTTATGAAATAAAAGTCCGTATACGAGTCGATCGTATGGGAAGCAAGGAGACATTGTTTATTTAAGCAAACACCCGACACCGTTACATACATTATATTTGGATATAAAATAGCTGTAGTGTATTCGGTAATTTACATAGCGAGCTGACTTTGCGTTTTGTCCGGGGGAATTATGAAAACAGATTGTACATAAATGGGTTAGCATTTTAATCGTGACGAAATCTCGACGGATGTCCCGAGCTATCGGGTCCGCTGTAGGTGGAAGAAGTCAAACATGTCATAGATAAAAAGTACTCACGACTAGAGAAGTAATATCATGCGACGAACGACATTTTACACATTACACTTGGAAATTCACACCATTACGCACAATTTTCTTATCTCAGATTAGACTTGGCAAATGCCATTCCGTAAATTGTCTATTCAGATCTCACAATATTCGCACTAAAACTCCACTTTAAACTATCACTCGCTTCGATTCGAGAAGTCACACGGACCCGGAACGATATTACAAAAACTACCAATCACAAAATGTCCGGAAAGTTCGGTTAATTTGACAGGTTTTCAAACTAAAATCACTTTCCCCGTTCCGCAGCGACATAACTCGGCGGCCATCTTGATTGGATGTGCATGTATTTTCATTATGCTACTATAGCGGGCTAGTGCGCCGCTCTAGCGGCATTCGACGGAAATATTGTTCAATTTCTAACAAAAAACATTGCCATTACAAGAAAAATTTAAGCAAGTAGGAATAAGTAAAGTCAGTATTTTAAATATAGTATTCGGGGAGAGTTGTTAAACTTTTATTTAAATATAAGTTTAGAATTTATTGAAAAATAAATATTAAAAAATTTCCAATTGGTTATTACCCTTAAATGCCAAGTTCAATTTTTTAAATAAAATTTTGACAAAAAGAAAAACTGTCATTAAAATTTTTGGTACTTTGTAGTTTTTCTAATATTTTCTTCATAGTCGTAATCTCCTGGGTACCTGAAGCGAGTGCATTTTTCGTCTTCATTTATTCTAGTTCTAGACTAAGTTGATAATAACGTTGAAAATGCACCTTATAACCATTTAGTCAATTTCTCCATTTTTCAACAGTGGTGACATGCGGAATTTAAATTTTACAAAAGATCGATTTATCATTTATTGTTACGGAAATAATTTGAGCCGGATTGTAGTCGTGTGCGAAATGTCGCGGATTCTTGACCTCACTCTACAACAACTTTATTCCTATTTTCAATAACTGGCCACTTAGGCCTTAAACTTAGGTTCCACGCATTCGGAAAACGCAAACGGAAAATGACATATATTGGCTACATAGGTTTTTTTTCTTTACATGATACGCTGTTACATTTCAAAAACGTTCAAAGGACATGCCTTGCAAACATGCCCTTATAAAAATCATTTGGCACCTTTATTGATTGTTATTTATTGATTTTTGCTTGTATTTCAACATATCTCAAAAGTTTTCTTCAAATATTATTAGACATTTTACTAAAAACAATTGTTTCCTGCTTAATTTAATTTTTTACCATTTAATCATCATTAAATCATTGAAATTTAATAGAAAACATAAAAGTATGTATGTGAAATAATTCGAGAAGGATCTAGCATAAATTTAAAAATAAAGGGCCTTTGCTAAAAAAAATATAATTCAAATCAACCATAGATGGTACCGAGAACTCACACACGAAACGAAATAAGAATTATGATATGTATACGAGTTCATAAAGGCGGGGACTGACCGGAGCATTTCGTCTTAATGTCCCTCGCGGCGAGCATCCGACTATGGATGGAGTGCTCGGCTCGCTGTACTGACTACGAATGCTCGCATCGCAACGTGTTACGTTACGACCAAATGGCTCTGGTCAGTCCCCACCATAAAATTTGAGGAGTGTAGTTGTCAAGGTGGAATGGTGAATGTTACACATGATTTTCAATTTCAATTTCAATTTATTCAATTTCAATTTTTTCAATTTATTCAACAAAAAAATAATATATACATAACAAACAATATTCAAGGCGTATGTATCAAAAGTAAGCAAGAAGACTTAAAGGTGTAGAAGAATCCCGCTTCGGAAAACTCCTTCGGACACATGGAACAGATCAATACCCAATGTGATATTGTTCAACATAGCGGTAGCTCTTCCTACAGGCATAACCATCGGCAGGTTGGTCCTGTGTATAGGAATGTGAAACAATCTATGCCGACGCTGTCTTAGCTAACTATCGGGAACATACAGACCAATGCTCCGGATAATTTCAGGATGATCACTTAAACCAGCCTATGTCGGGTCGTAAGCTCTATAAATACCCAGACTTCCAAATTCTTCTTCATCTATGTTGAGATATCAAATGTAAAATAGGAGTAGTTCAGCAATTTAGAGGTAGGTGTAGAAATAAAAAGACATGTATTGTTTGGTAAGTGTTATATATTCTTTTATTTTACTTCAAAAATACTTTTTTTAGGTTAGATCCCCTTAACATTAAAAACCTGTTGGTAATGGTTTTCACATATAACAATATACCAATAATGTACATAACTTGAAGGAGGACAATACTGCGTTTTGAAACTACATACAATACGTCAATTCCCATACGCACAAGCATATTAATTACAATTGGTCTTTTTTACAATTATATAAATTTCTTGGTAATTTTGTTAGAAACCTTTTTATCTTTTCATCAAGCTATGTAGATAAGAAATCTACAGAATGACTGAAAAAACAACATCCGTTTTTCTTAAAAATAATGATAATAATTCTGGAAAAGGGTAATTCTTATGTTTGTGCGTGAAGGCGTTGATGTATACTTAAAAATATGTATAAAAATCTAAGAGTGACTTCCGAAAATACGAAAATTTGACATCAAATTTATATTATAATTTTATCACAAATCTATCACTCTGTAGAATAAGTTTTTTTTGTCAGTTGAAAATGTCTAATTTTAATTGAAAGTTTTGTTTCGGTAACAGACAATTTTCAAAATACAATAGTAAACTAATGACTAGGCACTGAAATATTTAGACATTTAACATTGTATTAATTTACAATGGATCGAGGGTTGATTTACTTCAATCCCCTTCTTGTGATATCAATGCCTTATCTAAGTCAAAAATAGAGTTTCTTCAATATTTATTGCCTAAACATAAACTTGCATTGAAAAGTTGACTAAAATATATAACAAAAATAACACAGATTTTTTAATTATATTTTTTGTTATAATAGTAATAAAGGTATAGTAATTCTTAATATTAGCCGACTTACACAGTCGATTTTAATCATATTTAATTACTATTTTCAAATACACACAAGTAAATATCACTCATACAATCCAATTTAAAACAAAGACAGGAAGATTGAGATTTTATAAAAAGTAGAATTATAATTCGGTATATATTTTCTAATTTTCACAATTTTGGTCCCAAATACTACATCAGACCTACCCTCCGTGCTAAAAATTATACTTAATCAGTTCTTGAGAATGCTCTTGCAATTTGCCGACTTTATAAGAAACAAAATGGCGGAGATTTTTTTTATAAAATACCTCCGGTCATGTTATGTTAAAGATTATTGCAGAAAGTTTCAAGTCACAACCTCCATGATGATATGACGCATCACACTTCATACATACTCGCTGACAAATACTGGAGAAAGAAATATAAACAAAAACAAGAAAATACTGAATAATTATTCAAGTATTTGAATCAGTGAATAAGTAACAAAAGGTTGTTCAAGATACTGCTAATACCAAAAGCCAGGGCTTTTTTCTCCATGTAACACGGTGGAACGGAGTTTCAGCACCTTTTTTCAGACAATATTTTTTAAAATCAATTAGACGAAACAATGTTTGTGCTAACGTAATTACAATCTATATTTTAAGAGTGCCGGGTCTATTTTTATTTTAAAAAAGCCCCGCCAATAGGTAAAATATATATTGTATTTAACAAACAAAGAGAGAAAAATCACTATGACCATATGTATTTAATGTATCATACACAAACATAAGTGTCTTCTTCAAACCCTTATCCGCACTCCAATGGTGCATAGGGCACTGCATCATATAAACACAGTGTTATCTTGGAGAGGTTATCAGCCCTCCGCCTCAGGTACCAGTCCATGGTAATATTGCATAAATATTAGAGTGAAAAAAGCACTTATATTTATTTGACCCCCCCCTGGGAATTGAACCCGGGACCTCTAGAATGGTAGCCGAGCGAGCTGACCATAACATTGTGGAGGTGGATATAAGTGCATTGCACTAGAATTACAATTCATGTGCAATCAGGTGATTTAACCCCTAAGCTACACAGTTGCGTATCACAAGACAAGATTAATCTTCTTCTTTGTTAAATATGAATATAAAATATTTAGCATTTCTACCATCCCTTTTTTCTCAGAAAAATATATAAACATCAATATGTATTTTTCTAAATAACATAAAAATATTTTATTTGATTGCCAATATTGAAAACTTGAGAATGTGAAATTTTATACACAATTTATATAAAAAGCAAAAATGGATACAATTGAAATACTCTAGCAATATATTTATTTTATTAAATAAATGAAATATGTATGTATTTACATGTCAATTTAAAAAAAAAGCATTTTAGCACACATTATGTAAATGTATTTAAAGATGCTTTTTGGTACCATTACTCATAATTATAAAAACAAGGATCTTGAACACAATTTTCAAATAAAATGTAAGTTTTGATTATAGAAAATACAAAAAACATGTTTTTGCTATCATATTTGCCGTATTGCATGGTAAACAACATTACATATTAGTTATTTTAATTGAAAATTGACGACAACAACTTTTTTGAACAAAAGTTTTACAAGAGTTTAAAGTATGACTAAAAAAAAAATAATACTATGTATGACTGTATTTAAACAACAAAAAAAACAGTACTAATGCAGCTAAATAAAGTATGATTATATAATTTCCGTTGTTACTTATTCATTGATTCATATAATTTAAATAAAATAATTTTTGACATTATGCCCTCGATAAAATTATCAATTTTATTAATCTAGAACTAAGATAATAACAAAAAGGAATATATAATACATCATTACAAAGCAGAATGATATTAAAAGATTTCCCAAAACAGTTAAAGCACACATGATTATGCTTGCGTATATAAAGATACGTATTTTCTTAAAAATGTGAGTGATAATTAACCTGCACTTAAAATTATGATGTTTCTAAAACGAAACATTCGGGTATAGCGTTTATTCGATGATCACACCGCACGGCACCCCGAGATGAATGATAACTTCATCGCCTTTTCGATTGCGTTTTTCAACTGTTTCACCGTCTTTATGTAGCGCAGTTTGGAGGCAAACTGGCCAAAGGGCCTGGTATTTGTCGATCGGTTCGCGCACTCTTCGCTCGGTGACGCGTCAGATTGTTTGTTTTTGTACTGTCAACTGTTTAGATATCGCCACTGCTCGGTTCCTTCATGCATTCGTCTTGAGCGCCAACTCCACCGGGAGGAATATTCTCAAAGCTTCCGTTATCTCTCCCCTGCAGAGCGGACACCGAGTGCATCTGTAACAAAGGAAATTAAAATAATTAGTAAAATATATAATGATTTATAGATTTGCCTATTTAAATGGAACAGACTATATTACTAAATCTTTTTTCTATACAATATCATATCAGACCAACATTGGATCATAAATCCATGAAGTTTCTGAAATTCTTCAACTTGTATTTTGTGTTTCTAATAGGTAGACTGACTTACTCTTTTTTATTTATTATACATTTTGGTTAGTTTTTCTAGCACTATTTTCATTTTATAAAAGTGACATAAACAAACTTTATTTGTAATGTTGGGATTCACATATTGTTTATGCAATTTTTGGAAAGTTTTTGTCAGTGCTACCATCCAAAAGAAAAAAGGTACCTAACTTATTCACTTGGAATAGGGGCTGAAAGTAGCATTTTTCAAACCTGTAATCTAGTACCTACATTACATAGTATCTACCTAGGTTTTTTTTTTAATTCTTATATTTCCAGTATCCTAAAAAATACCAAATATGCCTCAACATTCGTAAATGCATTATAATTTTTGAAACAATGAAATAAAAAAACATGTCTTTTTAAAAAAATTATCCCCAATAAACAAATAAAAAAATAAATCCTTAATCTTATTGTTCTTTTAAAATGCTAAATTATTATCACTGAAAAATATTAGAGACAACCTAATTTTCTCCATTGTAAAATACTTTATTTATGACCATTAATGCTCGTAATATGAGTATTAATTATTATCAGCAATTTACCAAGAAATGAAGGTAATAAAAATATACTTATCAACATAAAAAAATCAAGTAAGTAAACAATTTATTTTACACTCTAATATTTATTTAATAACACCCTGGTGATTTTGAAAAAAAAAACTTGTAGGCTTTAAATTCAGAATGCGATCGGCTTCGATAGAGGTTGGTATTTTTTTAATAGGATTAAGAATATATATTGGATTTTTTTTTACGAATATGTATTGAAAATATATTTTTGTAATTTTTTAACTCCGTATCTTTCAACAGCTCTTTTTTTAAAACAACATATTTATTTCGAAGAAAACTTTTTTTTTTAGTACAAAAACGGGAATTTAAGTAAAAAAAATCTATTACGATTTATCATGTATTGGTCCTTAAATAAAGAATGAATACTCACTCATATGCTTTTGTAAAATAGGTCTAAAAATAAAATTATATTGAAGGCCGGTACTGAATACATTATTACATGACGTTTGCTACTGCGTATATTTCAATAAGAATTCATAAAAAATTGGCGGTAAATTATTTTTCTTTCTCCATTTCTCATGTCCTCTGCGTGTTTGCAGAAACATTTTGTTTTTATCAAAATGCTATATACATAAAGTGCGTTTATGTATACAGTTGCCTGTGTCTGTTTGGACAATATTAAACTATTCATATTGTCACCTTCGTTTATTTTTTAAGCATGTTTGTATTTCGTGACACAGGTGACGTAATACACCGTATTTATTATAATAACCAATAATAAAATAAAACCGCAATATGGACTTTGAACACGTGCTAAGGTACTTCTGTATAACGTACAGGTAATTAAAAGATGACACCTATTTTGTGATTCAAGTTGGTTGAAATGGAATATGCCCAGATGGATAAACGGAATACGCTGGACTATAACCATCATTTAGAAATTTTGAATTACTATTTCCGGTAAAAGAATTACCTCTTTTAAACCTTTTTACTATGTACGACTACAACAGACTGGGAACTATTAAGATTCTATTAAAATTTTGTATGTGTTTATAATTCATACATGTTTTCCAAGATTCTACAAAATAAAGAGATTCCGACCTGTTTAAATAGAAAAGTTTATGAATCCTGCATACTGCCAGTGAGCACGTATGCACTAGAGACTATGGCTCTGACAAAGAGAAATGCAGAGAAGCTCAAGTGGACACAGCGATCCATGGAAAGATCCTTGTTTGGTTTTAGCCTGAGGGATAAAATTAAAAATGAATAAACCATGAAAAAAACTTAAGTAGAGGACATCATGGATCGCGTGGGAAAACTCAAATGGCAGTGGGCAGGACATATAGCGAGACAGGACACCACAAGATGGAACCCATGAATTCTAAGATGGAGACCTTGGGAGAGGTGTTGAAAGACCCCAAAAGAGATGGTCTGAGGATATTGTCGCTGTAAGGGGCAAAAACTGGCTGCAAGCTGCAACCGACCGGAGGAAATGGAAAGAAGGGGAAGAGGCCTATATCCAGCAGAGGGCTCATAAAGAAGAAGAAGAAGAAGACATGATAATCATTCCGGGAGTAAAATAATTTTTTTTTCCGATATCTATGTATTATAAAGAAAGTTGTGTAAAAGTAAAAAATAAAATACAAATCACCACCTCTAGGTTTTATTTATGGCAAAATTACTCAAAAATATCAACAGATGTCATTGCTATACAAGTTACATCATACCAACTGACAGACGGACTTCGACATTCATTAATGTCGATACTCCTTTGAAGAAAATTACTCCAGGAAAGGTTAAAGAAAATAAACATCAAGAATTATCTGATACATATTTTGATGGGTCGAAAAGATTTTCCTTTATTATTTACCTTTCTGCACATGTGATACAGCAAAGAACGTGTCGGCAAGGAAGGAACAGGGTATCCATGGCTTGGTCCATGCAGACCCTACACGCCAGCGACTCGGTGGGCTGCGAGTTGGAGCGCTCTCTCGTATTCTGCGAGAAAAAAACAATTTACATTATTATCAATTATAACACAAAAATTATTAAAAAAATTACTTTTTTTTTTAAACGACTGGTAAGAGCAACCCTTCCACATTTCACAACATCTTATATCCTTGACAATTTTTATTTTGAAATCTAAAGATCACAAAAAGTACAAAGGTTAAGCCAACTAGTAAAAATGATAACATTTAGAGTGTGTCCGAATACTTGTTCAAATGAAGAAGATTCTTGCATACAAATAAATGGGTCTCTGCTACATAAAAGCTTTCTAAGTCCAATCTGTTGTGAACTAAGGTCATGATCTTCCGTGATTGAGTTCACAATCATCCATCTCATGAGATGGATCATATAATAATATTAATAATAATTTTGGATGATTTATACAGCGCCATTTTCGTAAAATACTACCTCAAAGGCGCTTATACAGATATGGATTATGATATGAAAATGATAAAGACACATAAAAAAAATATATTAAAAAAAAACGTCATCAATCGGCTGAGTCTGAAGGGGAGAAAGCGGAGCCCCCGTTTTATTGCGCCTTCTTCTCGGTCTTCTTGGGCTGGAGCATATATCTATGACTTTCAAAATTTTTAGTAGTGTGGTTGTCAATCATGGGTAGAATGATGAATTTTTAAATAAATTTTTACTTGGTAAATACCACTACATATTTCTTAAAATCCATTTGAAACGTGTTTCGATGCATTCCTCATAATTTTCAAACACGGTGAATGTTACACGTGTGTAAAGTAATCACTTAACCACCCTATGATAAGTCGTAAGCCCATATTCTTCTTCATTTATGTTAAAATGTCAAAAAATGTAAAATGAAACATATTGGTTCACATATTATTTTTTGATATAGCGGTTATATTATATGTTGATATAATAAATTAGCATAATAAATTTGCTTCATCTGCATTTAAATAATTTTCTTTTTCATCGGTTCAAAGTCGCAAACCAACAAACTATAAAGAACAACAAGTTATTAAGACTTTTTGTATGTTAACAGTCTTAAATCCCATATATCATATAGATGTATTTAATTTATTGAATAAAGTTATAAATTTATAAAAAAAAATAATAATTTAAAGTTCAATGTCTATAGGTGTATTTTTCTGCAAAAGAAACTATTTTATTCTGTTTAAAGTTTAATCAATATTATTTTGATAACAAAGTTTCAACACGCAAAAACTAACAAAAACTACGGATATAACGGATAATTTTTTTTAGAATGATTTGAGCACACTCAAAATATCGCCATCCTCTTTTGGCTGGCTTTCGCCATCTCAGGGTTCATCTCAACATAGATGAAGAAGAATATGGAAGTCTGGGCATTTATAGGACTTACAACCGTCATAGGCTTGGTTAAGTGAACACGTTATACACGTGTAACATTCACTAATTCTAGCCATGATTGACAACCACACTACTAAATTTTTGGAATTCTTAGATATATCGATCAAACCCATGACATTACATGCAAGTTCACTACTACTACTATTACCATCACGCTGTTTTCCCGCAAAGGTAGGTAGAGAGGATGGAACGCCACACTCTTCTGTCCTGACATACACTCCTCGCTTCCTTCACATCCATACATCTAGTTGACATGCCCTCAGATTACGCAGACTTTTGACACCACCAAATTTTAGGTCCTGATTGATCTCATCGTGCCACATATACTTTCTTAGTCATTCTGCCACTATCTATTTGCTCCACATTTCCATACCACCTTAAAGAACTCTTCTCAATCTCTTCAATCATCCTTATTTCAGCCTTAAATTCCTTAATATCCAATATCTTCGTTATACAATGGTTTAGATGAGTTCATATCAACTCGTGTCAATTGATGTCGGGTTGTGGTCCCGTGGTTAGTGTCGCAGACCCTTAACCCAGAGTTCCTTTGTTCAAACCCACTCTTACCACAATTTGATACCTATTTCTAACAATGAGCTGCTTAGGCCCTCAGAAATAGTATGAAATTGAGGTATTTTTGTAAATGATAAAAATACAAATATTCCTTTAAAAAAATTAAATAATATATCAAAAAAAAAAAAACTAACTAAACCATCACGCCGCTTCTCCGCAGGGATGGGCAGAGAGAATAGAACGCCACACCACTCTGTCTTTGCAAACATTCTTCGCCTCTTCCACGTTCATGCATCTCCTCATACATACCCGCCGATTGTTACGACTCCTAACCTGACCACTTTCAAGCATTTGGCATAACTGATCATGCCATGTTTTTCTCGGTCTTCCTCTGCTCCTTTTTCCACTTACATTCGCCTCATAAATTTGTTTTACCGTTCTTTTCTTACTCATTCGTTCTACAAGTCGAAACCATCTCAACACACCTTTCTTAACCTGTCTGGGTGTGAGTTTCTCCGGACGAAACTGTATCTGAGGAGTGAATTTGTTTTTGTGTTTTTTTTTTTACTTTTAAATTTTTATATTATAGTCGATGCTATAAGCAACATGTTTTCTTGAATAAACAAAGATATTTACCCCAGTAAACATGATTTATATCAAAATTATCCAAATACCGATAAATCATGTTTTTAACATGTTTTGATATAAATCGTGTCATAAATCATATTTTGTATCGGCCGTACATGTACGTCCAAACTCCTTTGAGAAAAGTTTGGTATGGCCGTACATGTACGGCCATACTCCTGGACAGGTTAATTTTATCGATAATGCTTATCTCAGAATATAAATAGATATAAGAACGTAGAAAAAATGAAAGAAGAACTGGTTACCTACATAAAAAGACTATATATTGAAAAAGACTTATATTTCTTAATTTTATCGATAATCCTAAAATGTGAAAGTGAATGAAATGTGAAATGCCTAAAATGTAAAAGTGATTACTGATATTATGGGTAAAATCTGTTTACCTTGCAGTCGGCCGTGCAATGCGGACTCCTCGGATGGGGTACTCCGGCGCATGTACCGGAGGCCGTGCTGTTGGCGGCGGAGAACAGGGCCCTTCTCGCGTTGTCGTACACCTCCGTGTAAGTTCTCCGAATGTCAAACACGTACTTCTTGCCGAGAGTCGAATCCTCGTTGAAGATGGACACGATGGTGCCCTAGAAATAAACCAATAGTCAGTAAAATGGACATAGGTATCGGTGGCGGTCGGTGACTTTTTGTAGAAGGGATGCTGGACATCAACTGTTTATACTCGTGCTTACTACGTACCAGATATTAAATATGCACATCTAGACACTAGCCCACAAACAAGATACAATAAGGTACGGTCTAAAATTATCTCCATAAATCCATTAAGCTCATAACTCATGATAATAATAATATTTGTGTTATTTTGTACAGCCCTTTTTTGTAAAAAAAAATCACATTAAGGTCGCTGTATAAATATAAAAATATTTAAATTGCAGTATTGCTGTTTACGGATGGAAGTCCAAATCTTTTTACTCTAAAATGCAAGGGATGCGGAGCATCCATAGCATGTATGGACGGACCGCGCCTGATAGGTATATCTAAAAATGATTTGTCAAAATGGCAAATTAGCATATTGTTTGCGGGAAACGCTTAAAAGCGTCTTTTATGTAATATTGGTAGATAAACCCTTATCCGCACCCAATGGTGCAGAGGGCACTACATCGTATATAATCAGTTTTATCTTGATAGTTTAATACACAAAGGAAAGGTGTTTAGCCCTGGCTTCAGCTACCAGTCCAGGATAATATTAACATATTTATTTATAGATTTGGCATTTCATTTAAAGAACTCCATTTATGTATTACATGTTGAATCAAACACTGATTTTTTGAGTCTAGTAAGTTAGTCGACTCAAAAAATCAGTGTTTGATTCAATATTTAATACATAAACATAAAATAGTATTAACACATTGTTTGTGGGAAATGCTTA